>NW_015388045.1:139865-166242 GCF_001527695.2 Protobothrops mucrosquamatus
GAGAGGAAAGGAAAGTAACAGAACAGACAAATAAATAAATGAAGTGTTGAAATTCGTTGAGTTGGGGTTGTTGTGCAACCGAACTGCAATCAGCTTGCCGTTTTTTTCTGGTGGGATGCCAGAAAAATTCTATAAACTTAGACCAAGGCTACATTAATTAAAGAGTAATTAGAAAGGAATAAATTGAGCGATGGGGGGGTGAAGTTTGTCATGAGAAAAATATTTGTCTAAGATTAATTAAGTTTCAGAGGAAGAGCAGCTTCAAATTGCTGAAAATTACGGAGCCTTTAATTGCAGCTCAGCCCTAATTAATTTCAGATAGTGTAACAACTTGATGCATAACAACGCCTGTCATTTCCCCTTGGCTGGCCCAAAGAAAGTCAGCCAGGGGATCCACCTCTTCTCTCCAAGGGTTTATTTCAGGAAACGTCTGCTAAAATGACTGGAAGGTGTTTAATTAAACCTTTGCTGTCTTAAAGATATTAGCTAGATCTCACTGTTGGATATAGGAGGCTTCTTCCTAATACATTTTCACTCTTAATTAAGGGGGGGGGTTGAGCTTCCTGATTGCTAGCTGACAGATGACTGCATGGCTGAATGGGAAAAGTTGTTGTTTTTAATCACTTTTTCACGGTTTGTTGGCTTGTCAATTTTCGGGTAGATTGCCGTGTTTCTCAAGGGTTCCCCGTGCAAAATCCTTCCTAAAGTTGGACAGCCACAAAGGGACCCACACACAACTTTCCCCTGTTTTCACAAGGTTGGGGAAAATAGTCCTGGAATTACGAGCCCCAAATTTCCATGGCAAGACAGATGTTAAGTGAAGTTTTGCCCCATTGTATGACTTTTCTTGCCAGTTGTTAAGGGATTCATTGTCGTCGTTAAGTTAGTAACAGGTGTTATTAAGTGGATCTGGGTTCCCCGTGGACTCGACTTGTCGATAGGTTGCGAAAGGGGGTCACTTGACCCGGGGATGCTGCATCCGTCATAAATATGAACCAATGGATAAGTCACATGACTTTGGATAAGTCACTGCAACTTGAACATTGGATGCTATCTAACAAAATGAAATTGAATAGTGGAAAAAGTAAGGTTCTACATGTAGGCGAGAAAAACCAAATGTACAGGTATAGAATAGGTGGTGCCTGGGTCAATAGTAGCAACTGTGAGAGGGATCTCGGAGTCCTAGTGGATAATCAAATATGACCCAATACTTGGGAAGATACTGGGAAAAAAATAATCCAAAAACAGATCTGCGAACATCTAGAAACAAATTTGTCTGGAATGGTGTATGGTTTCCGGCCTGAGCAGGGGGTTGGACTAGAAGACCTCCAAGGTCCCTTCCATCTCTTCTCTTCTCTTCTCTTCTCTTCTCTTCTCTTCTCTTCTATTCTATTCTATTCTATTCTATTCTATTCTATTCTATCCTCTCCTTCTTCTTCTCCTCCTCCTCCTCCTCCTCCTCCTCCTCCTCNGAGAGGAAAGGAAAGTAACAGAACAGACAAATAAATAAATGAAGTGTTGAAATTCGTTGAGTTGGGGTTGTTGTGCAACCGAACTGCAATCAGCTTGCCGTTTTTTTCTGGTGGGATGCCAGAAAAATTCTATAAACTTAGACCAAGGCTACATTAATTAAAGAGTAATTAGAAAGGAATAAATTGAGCGATGGGGGGGGTGAAGTTTGTCATGAGAAAAATATTTGTCTAAGATTAATTAAGTTTCAGAGGAAGAGCAGCTTCAAATTGCTGAAAATTACGGAGCCTTTAATTGCAGCTCAGCCCTAATTAATTTCAGATAGTGTAACAACTTGATGCATAACAACGCCTGTCATTTCCCCTTGGCTGGCCCAAAGAAAGTCAGCCAGGGGATCCACCTCTTCTCTCCAAGGGTTTATTTCAGGAAACGTCTGCTAAAATGACTGGAAGGTGTTTAATTAAACCTTTGCTGTCTTAAAGATATAGGAGGCTTCTTCCTAATATATTTTCACTCTTAATTAAGGGGGGGGGGTTTGAGCTTCCTGATTGCTAGCTGACAGATGACTGCATGGCTGAATGGGAAAAGTTGTTGTTTTTAATCACTTTTTCACGGTTTGTTGGCTTGTCAATTTTCGGGTAGATTGCCGTGTTTCTCAAGGGTTGCCCGTGCAAAATCCTTCCTAAAGTTGGACAGCCACAAAGGGACCCACACACAACTTTCCCCTGTTTTCACAAGGTTGGGGAAAATAGTCCTGGAATTACGAGCCCCAAATTTCCATGGCAAGACAGATGTTAAGTGAAGTTTTGCCCCATTGTATGACTTTTCTTGCCAGTTGTTAAGGGATTCGTTGTCGTCGTTAAGTTAGTAACAGGTGTTATTAAGTGGATCTGGGTTCCCCGTGGACTCGACTTGTCGATAGGTTGCGAAAGGGGGTCACTTGACCCGGGGACGCTGCATCCGTCATAAATATGAACCAATGGATAAGTCACATGACTTTGGAGACACTGCAACTTGAACATTGGATGCTATCTAACAAAATGAAATTCAGTAGTGGAAAAAGTAAGGTTCTACATGTAGGCGAGAAAAACCAAATGTACAGGTATAGAATAGGTGGTGCCTGGGTCAATAGTAGCAACTGTGAGAGGGATCTCGGAGTCCTAGTGGATAATCAAATATGAGCCAATACTTGGGAAGATACTGGGGAAAAAATAATCCAAAAACAGATCTGCGAACATCTAGAAACAAATTTGTCTGGAATGGTAAATGGCAGGGGTAGGCAACCTTGGCTCTTTTATGACTCGTGGACTTCAACTCCCAGAATTCCTGAGTCAGCATGGCTGGCTCAGGAATTCTGGGAGTTGAAGTCCACGAGTCATAAAAGAGCCAAGGTTGCCTACCCCTGGTACATGGTTTCCGGCCTGAGCAGGGGATTGGACTAGAAGACCTCCAAGGTCCCTTCCATCTCTTCTCTTCTCTTCTCTTCTCTTCTCTTCTCTTCTGTTCTGTTCTATTCTATTCTATTCTATTCTATTCTCTCCTTTCTTCTTCTTCTTCTTCTTCTTCTTCTTCTTCTTCTTCTTCTTCTTCTTCTTCTTCTTCTTCTTCTTCTTCTTCTTCTTCTTCTTCTTCTTCTTCTTCTTCTTCTTCTTCTTCTTCTTCTTCTTCTTCTTCTTCTTCTTCTTCTTCTTCTTCTGCCATATCCGTTATCGGACGTTGGCGATCCTATCCTATCCTATCCTATCCTATCCTATTCTATTCTATTCTATTCTATTCTATTCTATTCTATTCTTTCTGTTATTCTATTTTTTCTGTTCTACTCTACTCTACTCTACTCTACTCTACTCTACTCTACTCTACTCTACTCTACTCTACTCTACTCTACTCTACTCTACTCTACTCTATTAAGTTATAACTACCGGTAGTAGCCAGCACGGGTTTGTTAAAAACAGATCATGCCCAACCAATCTTATTCCATTCTTGGACAGAGGTGACTACATGAAATTCTCTTGGTTGCAAACGGCCAGAGATAATGTGGTCATCTCTGTTTTTCTAAGTCTGATCCTCCTGTTCTACACATACGCCCGGCTCCCCTTAAGCTGGGGTGCATTCCTGGAAAACTGGAGAGAAAGAGGAGGGCAAACAAAAATTCCTGGTGTTGATTTTAGGCCAGTTTCAGTTGCTGCGTGCTTGTTTTTTATCGGAGGAATTTACGACTTGGTGCAATAGGACAGCTGTCTGTTCCGCCTGTGCTTTTTTTCCCCTTTTTGCAAAGTTGAGCTGGTGGCGCACCGCACAGGAACGTCGTCTCTTTGGCTTCAGCTGTTTTTTCATGCTTCATTTTAATGTTTTAATGTCTTTTACAGCGAAGGCTTTAAAGACTTTTTCCCTTCCCCTCAATTCTTTCTGCCTTTACATCACCCCCTTTTTTTTTCTCTGAATACGTCCTATGTTTTGCCCAGCCTTTGAAAAGTTATTTTTCTATTCCTGGGCTGGGGAGGGTCTCTCACACACAGCTGAGAACTGAAGGCAACTGTGTCCCATGGTTGGAAAAGGGAAGAAAGTTAAAACACACACACACACACACACACCACTTTTGACACCTTGAGAATATTAGAATGATGAATGTTTATGTTACTCTATGGGTTGTTCATATTGATTAATAGCTCTCTCTCTCTCTCTCTCTCTCTTTTTCTTTTCCCGGTGACTCGTCTATATAAATGGCAATGAGATCCATATGCTTCGCTCGGCGTCCTAAAAATAATTACCATCACTCTTAGTTTTGCCCCCTTTTGCTGAATATGGGGTTTTTCGTGGTGGAAAATAGTTATAGCGAAAGTTCACGACGCCCAGATGGAAGCGTTTGGAAAGGAGCCTCAAGACGCCAGCTCAGATTCCAGGTTTTTCTGGACGTTAACACGCCAGGCAGCAGAAATTTTTTTACTTATATAGGACATTATTTTCTCCAAGGAAAACAGTCTTGACTTTGGGGTTATGCCAATGGTGGAGGGGGGGGGAGGAAGGGGGCTGCGTTTAGCAAGAAAGAAGCAGTTAACGAAAGTCACTTAAAAGCGCTACTAAAAGTTTTAACATCCTTCTGTTGCAAGAATGGAGGAGGGACGTCTTGTAGGTCCAGCTCTTTCTCGGCTATGTGCGTTTGGTTGTGGTTTAATCCTGCAAACACTGTGAGCTGTCCCATTGTGCTTGGACAAACAGTGGCTAGAATGAATCGTTGCCTCCCTATCACAGGCTGTGTGGTGTGTGTGTTTGTGTGTCTGTACTGTGTGTGTATGTATGGGGTTCTTGGTGCGCTCTGAGCTTCGTGGGTTTGGTTGGTTGGTAAGGCACTGATGTTGTTACCTAGTTGGGTCATGAAACATCTGCAAGGAAACAGCCAAATTCAGAGAGCACCAAAGACCCCACAGTCCTCCTCCTCCTCCTCTCACAAACCCCACTCCCTTCTAGCACTGCTGATGTTACCTAGTTGGGTCATGAAACATCTGCAAGGAAACAACCAAATTCAGAGAGCACCAAAGACCCATAGTCTTCCTCCTCCTCCTCCTCCTCCTCCTCCTCCTCCACTCACAAACCCCACTCCCTTCTAACACTGTTGATGTTACCTAGTTGGGTCATGAAACATCTGCAAAGAAACAAGCAAGCTCATAGAGCATCAAGGACCCCACAGTCGTCTTCATAGTCCTCCTCCTCCTCCTTCCTTCTACTCTCCGCAAGCCCCCACTCCCTTCTAGCACTGATGGTGAGCAACAGAAAATTTGGGCTCAATTGTGGACATAAGTCAGGGACTACCTGTATTTGATCGGTAGCACATCTGAATGGGTGGAATAATTTCAGATCCCTAACTATAGAAACACACCTGCTGGTCTTGTGGGTTTGCTAGACGCGACCCCAAAGTTTTATTCCTGCCCCCTCTGTCTTTGAATGGCGTTTAAAGCGGATCGAAAAAAAAATAATGTATTTTTAGTCTGGGCTTTGGACGTTTTTGCTTATCAAAGGAAGCAGGAGAGAGGGAAAGTGCACGATACTATACCGGCAATTTTGTTTTCGTTTCGAATGTGAGACTGAAACGCAAGTGACAGGACTGGGAACGAGAGAGTTGCTGAATTCTGCCGGAATTTTTCCTGTGGGAATCGGGGAGTGTGTTTGTAAAACTCCTGGGAGGTAGGGACGATTGTTGTCGTTGTTGTTGTTATTCGCAAGGTGGACCCTCTCTTGACGCCTGCGTATTTTGAGAGGATGTGATGAATTAGAAAAACGAACGTCTGGGGGGGACCCCGGCTTGAAATAACGAGCGCGTTGGCATTTGGAACGATGTTGGAAAAATTAAAAAGCTACACTGAGTTGGAGACCATCAGCATCCGGGTGAAAGACTTCTGTATTTCCTGCTGAGGTTTGGATTTGGGATCTACAAACTTTCCAAATTCCAGAAGTGAATTTTATTCCTGATTGGCTACTAGAATGCATTAGATCTGCATGGTTTGAAAGCACTTGGAAAGTTAGGGAGAATTTGTTTTTGTTTGTTAGTTGCGAAGTCGTGTCCGACCCATCGCGACCCCATGGACAACGTTCCTCCAGGCCTTCCTGTCCTCTACCATCTTCTGGAGTCCCTTGAAGCTCACACCTCCTGCTTCAGGGACTCCATCCAGCCACCTCGTTCTCTGTCGTCCCCTTCTTCTCTTGCCCTCCATCTTTCCCAGCATCAGGCTCTTCTCCAGGGAGTCCTTCCTTCTCATTAGGTGGCCAAAGGACTTGAGTTTCAACTTCAGGATCTGGCCTTCTCAAGAGCAGTCGGGGTTGATCTCCTCCAGGACTGACCGGTTGGATCGCCTTGCAGTCCAGGGGACTCGCAGGAGTCTTCTCCAGCACCAGAGTTCAAAGGCCTCCATTCTTTGGCACTCAGCCTTTCTTATGGTCCAACTTTCACAGCCATACATTGCAACTGGAAAAACCATGGCCTTGACTATACGTACTTTTGTTGGCAGGGAGATGTCTCTGCTTTTTAGTATGCTGTCTAGATTTGCCATAGCTTTCCTCCCCAGGAGTAAGCGTCTTTTAATTTCTTGGCTGCAGTCCCCATCTGAGGTGATCTTGGAACCCAGGAAGATAAAATCTGTCCCTACCTCCATTTCTTCCCCATCTATTTGCCAGAAATTGAGAGGGCGGCGAGATCTACAATTGGTGAAAGGACCAGCTTGCAGCCCACCTTAGTTTCATTGCATTTGTGAAAGCATATAGTAAACAAGCCCTTATTTCAACCAATCAGAATAGATTTGGACGGGATCTCTGAGGTCTTCTAGTCCAACCCCCTGCTCAGGCTGAAGACCCTATACAATTTCAGACAAGTGGCTGTCCGGTCTCTTCTTAAAAACCTCCAGTGATGGAACACCCACAACTTCTGAAGGCAAAGCCATTCCACTGGTTAATTGTTCTCACTGTTAGGAAGTTTCTCCTTAATTCCAGGTTGCTTCTCTCCTTTCCATCCATTGTTTCTTGTCCTTGCTTTGGAAAATAAGTTGACACCCCCCCCCCCACCTCTTCTTTGTGGCAGCCCCTCAAATATTGGAATACTGCTATCATGTCACTCCTAGGCCTTCTTTTCTCTAGACTGGCCATAACTGATTCTTGTAAACGTTCTTCATATGTTTGAGTCTCCAGGCCTTTAATCATCTTAATTGCTCTTCTTTGCACTTTTCCCAAAGTCTAAACATCTTTGGAGAAAGTGCCGAGAAGAGCAACTAAGATGATTTAACCAGACTGATTTGATGGACAGTGATAACTCCCTTTTCCTGTGCCAAGCCTGCACCTTAGATATGAAGACTTTTGTAAAAACATGCACTCATCACATCTTGTTCCGTGCCAGCTAAAGGATCCTCCCCAGATTCATACACCACAAGTCTTATCCTTCCATCAGCAAAAACTTCAGTCAATTATTTTGTGGAAGGAAGAACAAGAGTGATTAAAATTCCCCCTGATCCTTCCAGATTGCCTTTAGGGTGACTCTGGTGTGTTTATCGTTCTGCTTAGCCTGGAAAATATATATATATTTTTTTGTAGAATTGCTCATTTGCTTCCTGGATAATTCCTTGTGACATGTTTCTGAATTAAGTCACGGCACCCTAGGAAGGAAGGAATGCCAGCGTTGGGAAGACCTTGAGAAGTTTGGGCATTGTTCTTGAATGGAGCTTAGAGACATCTCGAGAATTTTGTAGCAAGAACGGAGCCTCACCGAAGATCCCCAGGAATTGAAAGTAACCCAAAGCAAATCAATCTTGTAGATAATTCATCAGCATTGACAGGTGACATTCGAAAAGCTAACAACCCCAAGGGTGACATCAAAGAGCGTCGGAGGAGGAGTTGCCTTCCTGCCTTGCATGCGAACAAATAAACCAGCTTGTAAAATTTGTTTCTTAATAAGCATCTGGATGGAGTCGAGAGATGCAATCTGTTCAAATTAAAAACTCCGGCTAATGGTTGATCTCACCCATCCGACAGTAACTCAGCTTTCTCAGCCTGATTCAGACGTCAACTAGAGTTAGACCTTCGCTTGCTGTTTTTTGACCGTTCAAAGTTACGACAGCCATAGAACGGGTACTTTCTAGGGCCTAAAGCACCCTCCATAGTTCTCGTAAAGAGTCGTGCCCCCCCAATGGTCACGTGACTACTGGTGGGGTGGGTCACGGCATTCCAAAGTCATGTGACCACGGTTCACCATGTTTTTTGGGATAGTTCCCAGCCTATTTTCAGTTTTCGGCGGTTTTCAGAGTTTTCGGCAGACCGTTGAAATGAATGCTTTTCCTTAAAGATACCACACAAAAAATACTTTTGATGACATGAGTGTTTTGGCTTATAACTGCAATGACTTACAACGGTCATTGTAGGCTGAGTTACGGTCGTAACTTGAGGACTGCCTGTAGTATGCTTTTCAACTTGTGCAAACGTGTTGTGCATTTTGGAAGGAATGCAAACTAAGTTGGGAGGATTTTAACTATTGCCCGATCAGATTTTTCTTTTTCAAGTTTTATTTATCGCAAGGCTACTGAGTGGTCCAGAAGTCCAGCAGCCTGGCTGAACCAGACTGTCTTTCCATCTTCGTTTCTTTCTTTCTTTTTCAGGAACTTCTAACTGGCTGTGTCACGATGGCTGTTCCTGTGCCAGATCCTGTCTACGTTTTACGAGGAACAGACAGTGGCATTAATACGTTGTGCTTTCAGTGTTCAAACGCAGATCCAGATTTTCCCATTCTTTACTCAGGGTGAGTAAAGAAAGCGCACACAATTGTCTGCAAATACAAACGCAACGTGGTGGCGCCACGGCTCAAGGGTTAAAGACACCGAGCTTCTCAGTTGGCGAGCTGAGAGCCTGGGTTCAAGATCCGAGCTCTATGCAACGGGGTGAGCTCTCGTTCCCTGCTCCAGCTCCTGTCAACTTAGCAATTCGAAAGCAGGCAAATTTGTCAGAGCATGCACACTCTTGTTGCGCTGAGATAATCCGGGAGTAAACACAGTAAACATTGGTTTGTAATTAAATGGTGGTTTATATGACACTATCTACAATATACACTAGGAACAAAATAGATACACGTGGTGAAACAGCAAACTCCAATGTCCAGCAATTACAGCAGGAAACGGACGAGAGAGAAAGCCTTCCCTTTTATACTCAGACTCTTAAAGGCACAGACACAGATCCTGCTGAGTCATTCCTATTACTGCATCATCCACCTTTTGTTTCATTACATCACTACATAAGCTGTTTAGCCTTTAAATCATTATCCTGACAAGTAGATAAATAGGTACCACTTCGGCGGGAAGGTAACAGCTTTCCGTGCGTCGTTGGCATATAGTCATGCTGGCCACATGACCACAGAAATTGTCTTCGGACAACGCTGACTCCCTCGGCCAAGAAACGGAGGTGAGCACCGTGCCGTAGAGTCGGACATGACTGGACAGGGGAAACCGTTACTTTTACAAATACAACAATGCGGTATTTATATTGCCACATGCTGCGTTTTATTTTACAAACGATCCCGTCTAAGCGGTTTAAAATCTGTAACAAACTCACGGAAACAGCAAAGGAGCTACAGGGACGTTTCGTTTAAATAAGAGACGTAATTATCTCGTCTTTTTAGCTTCTAGCTTTTTTGACAACTGTGTTGAAGATCTGTTGTATTAAACCCCGAGTCGGAATGTCAAAAATCATGGCTAATTCTCCCTTTTTTAATTTTTATTTTTTTGGTTTTAAAACAGATCTTCTAACGGGCTGATCCATATCTGGAATCTGAAGACACGGCGAGCCTGTAGTAGCCTAAACGGCCACGGCGGGAAATCGGTGTATTGTGTGAAAACATTACCCAACAGAAGAAATGGACTTCTGAGGTGAGCCTGCAATTAACAAGGCGTAATTCAAGTTTGGTAGCATTGATTACAAGTAGTCCTCCTAACGTACGGCCACAATTGAGCCCAAAAATTCTGTTGCTAAACAAGACAGTTGTTAAGCGAGTTTTGGCCCATTTTACAAACTTTGTTGCCACAGTTGATAAGTGAATCACTGCAGCTGTTAAGTAGTAACACAGTTGTTAAGTGAATCTGACTTCCCCATTGACTTTGCAAAAGGGGATCACATGACCTCGGGACACTGCAAACCGTCATAAGTATGAGTCAGTTGCCAAGCGTCTGAATTCTGTTTATGTAACTATGGGTTTACTGCAGTGGTCGTAACAGTGAAAAACGGTCATAAGTCACTTCTTCCAGTGCCTTTGTAACGTTGAACGGGCCCCAAATGAACCGTTGTTAAGTTAATTTTTGTCCAATACCTCCTTGCTTTAACACATGTCCACCACATAGGATCATAAGTACCTGGTTTATGTTTGCTTATGTTTAAGTAATAATTTTGATTGCCAAAGTCAGGGCCGTGACCAGAACATCTGCCTGTGGGACTTATCTGAAGGAAGGAACGTGGTCACTGAAACTCTTTTCACCGACAACGTTGGGTTCTGCAAATGTTCCCTCTCTGAGGTGACGGAGAAACGGTCCCTCCTGGCCACCCCATGGAAAGGGTTAGACGAGGTGAGTCATTCCTCTAAGATGTATCTTCTCTGCCTTGCGTGGTGGCCAAATACTCCCCAGATGTTCCTTTGAGCTTGGCCCCTGGCAAGGAGTCGTGGGAATGGTTTTGAAGGCATCTGGAATGTTGCTTGGGTTTCATAAATTGGACCGTGCCAAATGTTGCTGGATCAAAGAACTTACGGGAGAGGGGAGATCAGAATCCATCGCATCAATTGGATCTTCTTTGAGGGTGGTGGTGGGGTTTCCTGAGCCCAGTTTTAACCAGGGTTTCCCATCTGCATATTCATAGTTAGGTTGATCTCATCTGGGATGGGGTTCTGAGCCCAAAACACGCTTTATCACTTTGATGCACTTAGCACTTGATGTACTGTAGAATTTCCTTCTCTGTTCTTATGTGATGAATTGGTCACATACTAAGAAAGGGTGGAGCTGCTTTGGAGAGTCTGATGAAGCATCAACAACTTCTGGAGGGAAGTTGTTCCATTGGTTAATTGTCCTCATTGTCAGGAAGTTTCTCCTCAGTTCTAGGTTGCTTCTCTCCTTGATTAGTTTCCATCCGTTGTTTCTTGTCCTGCCTTCAGGCACTTTGGAGAATAGCTTGACTCCCTCTTCTTTGGGACAGCCCCTGAGATATTGGAAGACTGCTGTCATGTCCCCCCTCATCCTTCTCTTCATTAGACTAGACATACCCAATTCCAGCAGCCATTCCTTATATGCTTTAGCCTCCAGTCCCCTAATCATCTTTGTTGCTCTTCTCTGCACTCTTTCTAGAGTCTCAACATCTTTTTTACATCGCGGTGACCAAAACTGGATGCAGTATTCCAAGTGTGGCCTTACTAAGGCGTTATAAAGCGGTACTAATTCTTCCCGTTGTTTTGATTCTATGCCTCTGTTTATACTACCAAGGATTGTGTTGGCTTTCTTGACTGCTGCTGCTGCTCACTGCTGGCTCATGTTTAAGTGATAAAGTAATCAAAAATTTGGAACAACAAGAAGCCCCATAAAAATCCGTAAAACCTGGAAACCTCCTTAAAGACACAGCCAAAGCACTTTGAGGCTTATGATTAACGCAAAGACTTAATATGTGTTCACACTTGGCCACTACCCAAAATAGAATTTTTTTCCCCCCTTGAAGCAGATTCTGTCTATAAATAATACGATCTAAACAGGCATTTATTTGTTCCTGATGGCGCTAAAACCGCCAGTTATGAGCTACGCGCATTTCTCTTGCCAATTTGCCAGAAACCTGTTTAAAAAGTCTTAGAAATGTAACAACAACAACAAAAAGAATGCATATTCTTGGGGTGACCTGTAGCCACAGAAGAACCTTATTCACCCCAGGCAAAAGTAAAAACATTTTTTTTCCCTGTGAAAACCTTCTCCTCCTGGTTTTAAATTACATGCTAAGTAGGATATTACTTTTCCAAAGCCCGACGGCTACATGGGTGAAGGTTCTCGCTCGTGCCATAACTTGTCCACTCTTTGAACAAGCAAAACTAATGTGTGGTGTGGTTAGGGTGTGTCAGACTGGGACTATGTTTGAGGCCAATCTCAGCCAAGAGAAGTCCAAGAGAAGACCAGGACCATGTTTGAGGTTAATCGCAGCCAAGAGAAGTCCAAGAGAAGACCAGGACCATGTTTGAGGCCAATCTCAGTCAAGAAAAGTCCAACAGAAGACCAGGACCATATCTGAGGCTAATCTCAGCCAAGAGAAGTCCAAGAGAAGACCAGGACCATGTTTGAGGCTAATCTCAGCCAAGAGAAGTTCAGGAGAAGACAAGGACCATGTTTGTGGTCAATCTCAGTCAAGAGAAGTCCAAGAGATGTCAAGGACCATGTTTGAGGCCAATCTCAGGCAAGAGAAGTCCAAGAGATGTCAAGGACCATGTTTGAGGCCAATCTCAGGCAAGAGAAGTCCAAGAAAAGTCAAGGACCATATTTGAGGCCAATCTCAGCCAAGTGAAGTTCAAGAGAAGTCAAGGACCATGTCTGAGACCAATCTCAGTCAAGAGAAGACCAGGACCATATTTGAGGCTAATCTCAGCCAAGACAAGCTCAGGAGAAGACAAGGACCATGTTTGTGGTCAATCTCAGCCAAGAGAAGTCCAAGAGAAGTCAAGGACCATGCTTGAGGCCAATCTCAGCTAAGAGAAGTCCAAGAGAAGACCAGGACCATGTCTGAGGCCAATCTTAGCCAAGAGAAATCCAAGAGAAGACTAGGACCATATTTGAGGCCAATCTCAGCCAAGAGAAGTCCAAGAGAAGACAAGGACCATGTTTGAGGCCAATCTCAGCCAAGAGAAGGAAAAAGGAAAGGAAAGGAAAAGTGGGAAGGAAGGAAGGAAGGAAAAGGGAAAGGAAAAGAGAGAGAGAGAGATCTGAATGGATAGTAAAAACTAAATAAGGCAGCTTCTTCCCCTATTCTCCTCTTCAAGAAAACGTACAGTAGAATCAGACAGCCCATTTCACAGTTGGGGCAACTCCTCTAAAGGCCTCCAGCACTGTTGAATTTCTGCACATCCCTGATCTCCGCTGACTCTCTCTCGGTGGTTCCAGAAGCGGAACCAAGCAAGAACAGGACCAATTTGATTCCGTCTGAGATCCGTTTGTGTCTTTTCCCTGCTTCAGCTCAGCTTGCTGTCCTTCGCGTTGAAAAAAGTGTCAGCGGTAAATTATAGATGTGGAGCGTCCTCTCTCTCTCTCCCCCCCCCTCCCCGTACACACACACACACACACACTGCAGGAACTGAAATACAATCCACAAACTCTTCCAACTGGCTTTTTTTTGTATTCTTGAAACAGCTTGGTCTCGTTTTTGTGTTCTCCCTGGGGGAGAGCAGGGGCTTCGGCACAAAGGCGCAGGGTTAGTTTGGAAGGTTAATTTCTAAGTGGTGTGTTGACTGCAACACGCTGGGTTGGCAAGGCCACCCTCTAGCTACTCGGTGTGCAGCCTCAAAAATTGCATTTCAAGGAGCAATTTCTTTTTATTTTGCATTTCAACGAGTGTTTTTCCCCCCCCGTTTAAGTGCATAAAGCTGGGAAGGAGGCCAAAGAGGAAAAACAATGGGGGGGGGGAAGTATTGAAAGAAATATTGAAATAAATTAAATTGATCAAGCCCCTTGCTGGTGGGGGCTCCTCCTGTTGGGGTTAGCAAGTGGGTTGCGTGAACGCATGGAGTCCTATGCCTTAATTGTCAAAAGATGAACCATAGTTTTATTCCGAGCTAGCTTTTGAGTGATTGCTGGAAGGTACTCTGCGAAATCTTGGGCAGAACCCCAATCTGATTTAATCAAAGTTTGACTGAATTCATTAAAATGTAGCTCACATTCTCTGCAGGTACAGAAAACCCAGTTAGGTAGCATCATCAATGCTAGAAGGAGGAGGAGGAGGAGGAGGAGGAGAAGGACTGTGGGATCCTTGGTGCTCTCTGAGCTTCAGCTGTTTTCTTGTAGACATTTCATTACCAAACTAGGTAACATCATCAGTGCTAGAATAAAGGAGGGTTTACAGGGGGGAGGAAGAGGAGGAGGAGAAGGAGGAGGACTGAGGGATCCTTGGTGTTCTTTGAGCTTGGTTACTTTTCTTGCCAATGTTTCATTACCCAACTGATGATGTTACCTAGTTGGGTAATGAAGCGTCTTCAAGAAAACAACCAGGTTTTAGAGCGTACCAAGGACCTCCACAAGCTATTATTCTTTGGAACAAACTTGAACCTTCTTAAAAAACCTCCAGGGATGGAGCCCCCACAATTTCTGGAGGCCAGCTGTTCCACCGGTTAATTGTTCTCACTGTTAGGAAGTTTCTCCTTAACTCCAAGTTGCTTGTCTCCTTGATTAGTTTCCACCCATTGTTTCATGTCTTGTTTTCTGGTGCTTCGGAAAATGAGGTGACCCCCCCTCTTCTTTGTGGCAGCCCCTCAAATGCTGGAATACGGCTATCATGTCCCCCCTAGTCCTTCTTTTCTCTAATCTTTCAAATGAAAGGGTTGTTTGCCCCAGCCTCTTGTCAATCACCCGACAAGATTTTCCATTGTGTTGGTTGTGTTGGGGACCAATATGACTTCTTTCCACAAGATTGTCTGGGATGCTACACACCCTCTCCACGACCTGTTTTTCCTTGTTACCTTCTGGGAGGAGGGGGCTCCGTGGTATCCGAAGCAGAACATCCAGATTCAGTCACAGTTTTGTTCCATACGGTATTAACCTTGTGAACGCTAAAGCTTCCTCCTTCCGTTATGTATTCAAGATGGACGGTGACAAATATTTATATGTTGCTCATATGTAAGGGTGTAGGTCTATACAATACATATGTTGTACATAGTATGTTTAAATGTGTGTTATGTATGTGTATACTTTGAGAGCAAGCAACTAAATTTCATTTTTAATGTGTGCCAGTGTACCCAGAGTAAAAAATGACAATAAAGGTTCTCTCTCTCTCTCTCTCTCTCTCTCTCTCTCTCTCTCTCTCTCTATCTATCTATCTATCTATCTATCTATCTCTATCATGTCTGTCTGTCTGTCTATCTATCTCTATCTCTCTCTCTATCTCTATCTATATATCTTATCTATCTGTCTATATCTGCCTACCTACCTACCTACCTCTATCTATCTATCTGTCTGTCTGTCTATCTATCTCTCTATATATATCTGTCTATATCTACCTACCTACATCTATCTACCTACCTACCTACCTACCCATCCACCCACCTATCTGTCCGTCCATCCATCCATCCATCCATCCATCCATCCATCCATCCATCCATCCATCCATCCATCTATCTATCTATCTATCTATCTATCTATCTCTGTCTATCTCTATCTCTCTATCTCTATCTATGTCTGTCTGTCTCTCTATCTCTATCTATCTCTATCTATTCTATATATCTCTGTCTATATCTACCTACCTACCTACCTACCTCTATCTATCTATCTCTGTCTGTCTATCTATCTATCTATCTATCTCTATCTCTCTATATCTATCTGTCTATATCTACCTACCTACTATCTACCTACCTACCTACCTACCTACCTACCCACCCACCCACCCACCTATCTGTCCGTCCATCCATCCGTCCATCCATCCATCCATCCATCCATCCATCCATCCATCCATCCATCCATCCATCCATCTATCTATCTATCTATCTCTCTCTCTCTATCTCTATCTCTATCTCTCTCTATCTATCTCTCTATCTCTATGTCTGTCTGTCTGTCTCTCTCTAACTCTATCTATCTCTATCTATTCTATATATCTCTGTCTATATCTACCTACCTACCTCTATCTATCTCTGTCTGTCTATCTATCTCTATCTCTCTATATCTATCTGTCTATATCTACCTACCTACATCTATCTATCTATCTATCTACCTACCTACCCATCCACCCACCTATCTGTCCGTCCATCCACCCACCCACCCACCCACCCACCCACCCATCATCTATCTATCTATCTATCTATCTATCTATCTATCTATCTATCTATCTATCTATCTATCTATCTATCTATCTATCTATCTATCTATCTATCTATCATCTATCTATCTATCTATCTATCTATCTATCTATCTATCTATCTGTCAGGTTCACGTTCTGGAGCTGCCATCCAAGACACCCATCTGTACCTTGAAGGCAGAGGCCGATGCCAAGCTGGGCCTGCCCATGTCTCTGAGGATCTGGCAGGTAAGCCAAGAGAAGCTACCGTAATTAGAAAACTCTTCCTCTGCACACCAACTGGAAGGACAGAGCTCATGAATCATTCTTTCCTGTCAGAATATTTCTCCCGGAATTGTCAAAAGCAATCAACTAATTACGTTCTTAAAGGCAGGAGAGGGAAACGGGAATCTCCTTTGGCAAACTGCGGGAGCCGTGTTTTGCAAATCCGGGAAGTCCTCGACTTACGACTGTAATTGAGCTCAGAATGACAGTCATATCCTGCCGGTTGTTAATTGGGTGGTCATGTGACCGGCCTGATTTTGTGACATTTTGGAGGGGGGGTGTGTTAAGCAAACGTGGCGGTCATACTGTAAAGCCAATGCTCTGGTTATAAAGCAAACCCATAGGTTCACAAATGCTTAACGATACAGGAAGTCCTCAACTTATGACTGTAATTGAGCTTGAAATTAGAGTCTGGTCCTAAAGCGAGCCCAGGGGTTCACAAACTCTTTTTTTTTAAAAAAATATTTTATTGGTTGTTGTTTTTTTAAAGTTTTATTGATTTTCTAGTTTTACATTTAAATACTTAAAAAGCAACGTGGCGGCTGAGTTAATCGATAATTCAATAACATACAAATATCTTTAGTACAAGTCTCAAACTATTACGTTAAATATTTCCTCTCTTTCCCCCTTAGTGTTTACTGTCTCACGTTTAAACTAATACAATTCTTATTATGTCCATTAAATAAAACTAACTTTCTTACATTTATCAATCATTTTTAGTTTATACATATCCTAGTTATTTTAACATCCAGTCTTTATAGACTATCAATGTCCTGATTGGTTTTTCCCGATGTTTAGTTTCCCATTAATATTTAAATTTAACAATTAATGTTTATAATTTCCAAGTTTTAAATAGCCACAGTTCCCTTTGTCCCAATTCATCACAAAATCTAATATTCAGGATACACGTCTTATCTATTCGAATGTATTCTATTTCTCGCCATCTTACAAAAAATATTTTCTTGGTTTTTAACATGGGTTCGCAAACTCTTAACAATATAGGTTGATTTGCAACGTTCGTTTAGCGATGGGTTTGAAGTTATAACAGCTCTGGAAAAAAGGGACTTAAAACAGGTTCTCACACTTCATGACCGTCACAACATCCCCGGGATCACGTGATCAAAATTCGGGCACTTGGCGTGTATTAAAGACGGTCACAGCATCCCTGGGGGACTCATGTGATCTTTTGCCACCTTCCAACAAGCAAAGTCAAGCCAGGTTCACTTCACAATCTAACTTAACAACTGCAGGGATTCCCTTAACAACCGAGGCAAGGAAGGTCGTAAGGAGGGGGGGGGCAAACTCACTTAACAACGGACATTGTCGTAAGTCAAGGACTACCTGTATATAAAGCACGTCGTTCGCTCTCCAGTTCTTACATGCATTTTCTTAAGAACAATCCTGCTTGCGAAACAACTTTCTCCTGGTGGGAAAAGGAAGGGAAGACTCTGTGTGTGTGTGTGTGTGTGTGTGTGTGTGTGTGTGTGCGCACATGCAAATTCAGCCTCGCCCAGTTGGCCGGGAAAGTGTGTGATTTTGCCTCGGAGTTGATGGGTATCGAGACAATAAAACATCTTCCTGTAAAGCAGGAAAAATCAGTCAGCCTGCCTGGAGCCCAAACAAATTGACAGAAGCCATAAATCAATATAAAAATGGAACAACTGAACAATCGCACACTCATCAGCATGTTCTGTAGCAAGGCTGGTACCAAAATCAGTGCAGTCCAGTTATAGCAGGGGTCTTCAAACTTGGCCCTTTTGTGACTTGTGGACTTCAACTCCCAGAATTCCTCTGCCTGGCTGAGGAATTCTGGGAGTTGAAGTCCACAAGCCATCAAAGGGCCAAGCTTGAAGACCCCTGAGTTATAGGGTGGTGAAATAGTGGAGGGAAAAGATAGCATGGATACAGAAAAATAGCCACAGATATGGGTTGTTCTCGACTTAAGACTACAACTGAGCCCGAAATTTCCATCACTAAGCAAGACAGTTGTTAAGTGAATTTTGCCCCCTTTTACTACAACCTTTCTTGTCCAGTTGTTAAGAAAATCACTGCAGTTGTTAAATTAGAAACACAGTTGTTAAGTGAGGCTGTCTTCCCCATTGACTTTGCTTGTCAGAAGGTTGCAAAAGGGAATCACATGAGATAGATAGATAGATAGATAGATAGATAGATAGATAGATAGATAGATAGATAGATAGATAGATAGATAGATAGATAGATAGATAGATAGATAGATATTAGAGAGAGAGATAGTTGAGAGAGAAAAGTTGATAGATTAGATAGATATATAGAGAGATTAGATAGAGATTAGAGAGATAGTTGATAGATATAGAGATAGATAGAGATATAGTTAATAGAGAGATTAGATAGATGATATAGATTAGATAGATATAGTTGATAGATAGATTAGATAGAGATGATAGATATAGGTTAGATATAGTTGATAGATTTAGTTGATATATTAGATAGATAGATAGATAGATAGATAGATATTAGAAAGATAGTTGATAGATAGATTAGATAGAGATTAGATAGATATAGTTGATAGAGATTAGATATAGTTGATAGATTAGATAGAGATGATAGATATAGGTTAGATAGATATAGTTGATAGATTAGATAGATAGATAGATACAGTAGATAGATAGAGATTAGAGAGATAGTTAATAGATAGATAGAGATGATAGAGATTAGATAGATATAGTTGATAGAGATTAGATAGATAGATAGATAGATAGATAGATAGATAGATAGATAGATAGATAGATAGATAGATAGATAGATAGATAGATAGATAGATAGATAGATAGATAATCTTTATTGTCATTTTTTCACTGTGGGCACATTGTAACTTCCAACGGTCACTAAGCAAACAGTCTATATGCTCTCAGCCCAGCGCTGGCTCTCATCCTCGCCTTCTGGCCGGCTACGAGGACGGGTCGGTGGTTCTGTGGGATTTGTCGATGGGCCGAATCTTGAGTCGGATCACCTGTCATCAGGAGCCGGTCATGAGCCTTGACTTCGATTCGGAGAAGGCCAAGGGAGTGTCCGGTTCCTCAGAGAAGAAACTTTGCGTCTGGAGCCCCACCGGGCTGGAGAACCTGGAGGTCAGTCTCTTTGCCCTTCCTAAATAGCTATTTCTTCATTTTGGGGCACTAGCGGTTCGATAGACAGGGAAAAAAAATATTTAGGCATTGGAGGGGCCGTTGGCAGATGCTGAGCTAATGAATCACAGGCTGGTTATGATCTCTGAGAGATGCTGGTTTGGAGATGGGAACTGCCCTTAACATTTCATTGACTGTTTTGATAAAAGAAAAAACCATAAGGACCTTTGTTCCTACTTGGAAACCGTTTCTGAACTTCGCGCTCGAGGTGGGGAAAAAAATGATGCTTTGATTTATTGATATAGAAATGTAAAAAATTGAGGTTCAATGCTAATGCCTGATTTCACTGCAACGGAGGGAGTCAGAAATCAATGCCTTTTTTTCTCTTCCCCCCACCCTTTTCCACCCTTCTCTTTTTCCCTTTCTCTCCCCCTTGCTCCCTACTATTTGCTTTTGCATTTTCGTATTTTACATTGCAAGTGAATAAAAATAAAATAAAAAATAGTTGGGAAAAAAAAATAAATCCTCCATCAATCTATGGCTACAAAAGTTGATGGGAGTTAGCGGAGATGGCTAAATTGGCTTTTGATAAAAGACAAGAATAGAAATACCCTTCTTTCTACTTGGAAACCGTTTTCTGGACTTTGTGCTTGAGGTGGAGAAAAAAAATGATATTTGAACTGTATACAGTAAACGGCTGCTACCTTTCTGGTTTGGGAACAAGCCGGAGATTGAAACGGAAGAAAATCCACACTTTTTTTTAGTAAGCACGCTGCTCCTCCAGGTAGCAACTTATTTACTAGTGTTGTGCAGCTTCGCAAATAATTTGGGGAAACACGTTGGACAACTCCTTCGATTCTAGCAAGAACTCCGGAGAAGAGGAATATTTTTTTTTTTAATTGTTAGATCTAGCATAAAAGAATAACAACAAAAAAAAGAATTGTGGACTGGGCGATAGGAGGGAAGTTATTATTTATGATCCTTCTGGGTTCTGGGTTGGTTCCCAGCTCTAAAAAAAAAAAAAAAAAAAATCTCTCCAAGGGGAACGCCGTTTGTGTTTTGCGTCCCGTGCAATTGAAAATTCAGAATCTGCTAATTTTGACAAGGTCTGTATGTCGTCACGCTTCCTAATAACACATTTGGGGCCGCGTGCCAAGCAAATGGCAGCCGAAACAGGCTACTGAGAAAGACCAGACATTATTCTATTGGTGGCCATGTTGAACTTTGTGGAAATATGAAAACAAAAAATGAAAATTTGACTGCCAGAAGGATAAAGCTACCCCTTTTTCCACAGTAGCCAATTAGGATGGACTAGGTTTAACCATTTGAAATCATCTCCTCCTCCTCCTCCTCCTCCTCCTCCTCCTCCTCCTCCTCCTCAGCATGCTTCCATTCTTTGGGAAGAAATGAGGTCAATTTTATATGAGTGTTTCTTTTGTGTTTTTTTCCTTTGACTGCACAAATAAGCTTTGGCCACGCTCATCTTTCCACATCTGATGTTTTCCGTAGCTTCAACAAACATACCAGCTCACCAACCCTGGGATCTCCGAGGTGACTCTACGTCAAGACAAGAAGATCTTGGCAACAGCCGGCTGGGATCACCGCATCCGTCTCTTTGGCTGGAAGAAGCTAAAGCCGTTAGCGGTCTTAGACTACCACACGTCCACAGTCTATTGTGTAGCCTTCTCAGATCACAACCAGCCCAGTGAGAGACTAATGGCAGCTGGCTCCAAGGATCACCGCATCAGTGTCTGGTCAATATATAATCAGACATGAAATGAGGACTGGAGAAGACCGACATTTGCAGAGCTGAAAGATGAGAGAGAACTAGTTAATGGGAGGAGAACATCAACCAGCCACTGTCCTACAGAATGGATTCTATTATTCTATTCTATTCTATTCTATTCTATTCTATTCTATTCTATTCTATTCTATTCTATTCTATTCTATTCTATCCTATCCTATCCTATTCCACTCCACTCTACTCTACTCTACTCTATTATTCTATTCTATTCTATTCTATTCTATTCTATTCTATTCTATTCTATTCTATTCTATTCTATTCTATTCTATTCTATTCTATTCTATTCTATTCTATTCCTGTATATTTTCTATTCTATTCTATTCTCCATTCCTATTTCTATTCTATTCTACTCTACTCTACTCTACTCTATTCTATTCTATTCTATTCTATTCTATTCTATTCTATTCTATTCTATTCTATTATTCTATTCTATTCCTATTCTATTCTATTCCTATTCTATTCTATTCTATTCCATTCCATTCCATTCCATTCCATTCCATTCCATTCTCTCCTGTAATCATTCTATTCTATTCTATTCTATTCTATTCTATTCCTGTATATTTTCTATTCTATTCTTCCATTTCTATTTCTATTCTATTCTATTCTATTCTATTCTATTCTATTCTATTCTATTCTTGTATTGTATTGTATTGTATTGTATTGTATTCTACTCTATTCTATTATTATTCTATTCTATTATTCTATTCTATTCTACTCTACTCTACTCTACTCTACTCTACTCTACTCTACGTATCAGATTCCATTTTAGCTCCTCTTGATTCTGCTTCAGAAATCTCGCACAATTCTCCCCCATCCTTCCCTCTAAGCTACACATCTGCTATTTCAAAGATCAGCCAACAGCGTTGGAGGGGGGGAAGACTTGTAAATTTAATTCCCGGACATAAAAACTGCTTACCCACAGGTTCTTCCCACTGTCAGGATTCATCCTGAGTTTGGCTCTGGTCCAGCTCATTCCGACATCTAGACACCAGCTTGGCAGCTACCTCACCTCACCTGACTCACAGGCCGCCGAGCTACCTGGGGCCACCAGGCTGAGCATCTTTGGAGTCTGCAAGGTGGGACTGTCTTAGGAGCTTCACCTGGGTGCAAAGCTGAGGGGTTTACAGCTAAGTGTCCGACTTCACCGCCACAACTGACCCCCAAAATTTCTGTTGCTCAACAAGACAGTCGCTGAGTGGTTTTTTTTTGTCCCCTTTTCACAACCTCGCTTGCCACCCCTTGTTAAGTAAATCACGGCAGGGATAAAGTTTATGACACGGTTGAAAAGCGAATCTGATTTTTCCCGTTGACTTCGCTCGTCAGAAGGTGGCAAAAGGGGATCAGGTAACCCCCCCCCTCCCAGGACACTGCAACTGTCGTAAATGTGAGTCAGCTGCCAAGCGTCCAAATTTTAATCACGTGACCGCGGGGAGGCGGCAACGGTCGTGTGAAAAATGGCGGCGTCCCTTTTTCCCCGCATCCTTTGCGACGTCAAACGTCTCACTTTCTGCAAGATAAGCGGCACTAAAGGAGAAGCAGATCCTTAGCGTTGTGTTCACACGAGGGTCTCCCGGAAGGACTAGACTAGAGCAACGTGGGTCCTTCGGCAAAGGGCAGGTGCCCTTTTGACACTCTTGATGGCATGGTAAGTAGTCCTGTGTCACACAAACACATACACACACAGATCAGACAGCGCAACTGCTTAAAAGGCAGCTTCCTATTTTTGGCTCCTGCTGGAAAAGAGAACGAGACAGTGGCCTGGGGCTAGGGGAGTAATTGATTTTAATTATTTCACAGTTTCCAACCTGTCTTGCTTCTCCTCCTCCTCCTGCTGATGGAGGGGTGGGGGGGAGAGCAATTTTAACAACTGAACATTGGAAAGCATGGTAGGAAAGCACAGGAGAGAAATTGATCCCATTGCTGAAAATCAACCAATCAGTCCTCTCTCTCTCTCTCTCTCTCTCTCTCTCTCTCTCTCTCTCTCTCTCTATCTATCTATCTATCTATCTATCTATCTATCTCTATCTCTATCTATCAATCTCTCTATCTCTCTCTCTATATATATATCTGTCTATCTATATCTCTATCTCTATATCTCTGTCTCTATATCTATCATCTATGATCTATGTATGTATCTATCTATCTCTATCATCTATCTATCTCTCTATCTCTATCTCTATCTCTCTTTCTCTGTCTATCTAGCTAGCTAGCTAGCTAGCTAGCTAGCTATCTGTCCTGTCTGTCTGTCTTTGTCTCTCTCTCTCTCTCTCAATCTCTCTCTCTCTCTTCTATCTATCTGTCTATCTATCTGTCTGTCTGTCTGTCTGTCTCTCTATCTCTATATATATCTATCTGTCTCTCTTATCTATCTATCTATCTCTATCTCTCTATCTCTATCTCTTTCTATGTATCTCTCTCTCTATGTATATCTCTATCTCTCTATCTTTATCTCTCTCTATCTCTATCTATCTGTCTCTCTATCTCTATCTCTCTATCTTTATCTATCTCTATCTATCTCTCTATATCTCTCTATCTAGCTCTATCTATCTATCTCTGTCTTTATCTCTGTCTCGATCATCTATCTATCTATCTACTGTATCTCTCTCTCTGTCTCTCTCTCTTTATCTATCTATCATCTCTCTCTCTCCCTCCCTCCCTCCCTCCCTCCCTCCTGCATTGAAATGGCTCCCTGTTTTTTCAGCCAAGCATGTAATAAAAACATTTGAAAAAAAATAAAAGCTCAGGCATGTTAGAGAGAGGAATGTTGTCACGCTGGTCTTATCACAGAGGGTGCAAGCACCACCTGGCCAGAAAAACCAAAACACACACAAACACACACACACACACAACACCCCAACATCAGCCCTTTTGCAAGACCCAAGAAGACACTCTTCCACTTTGCGGCTGGAAGAAAAAAAAACAAAAACTTCAGGATTGTGTGTGTATGCTTCGGCACCGATCATTTTTCACAGTGCGTTGTGGTAAACCAATAGTTATTATTAACAATTAGCACGAACAAATCAGGCTTCCCTGTGATGAGGGAGATTATTGTAAGCAGCTTTGAGATAATGAAATTAGGGCTGGGTAGGAATTGTGTCAAGTCAGCTCACTTCTTGTAGGTGCAAAAGATTCAAAGGACTCTGTTTCTGATGAACCGTTAAAAACGGAGTCAAGCTATTCTCCAAAGCGCCTGAAGGCAGGGCAAGAAGCAGCGGGTGGAAACTAATCAAGGAGAGAAGCAACCTAGAACTAAGGAGAAACTTCCTGACAGTCAGAACAATTAACCAGTGGAACAACCTGCCTCCAGAAGTGGTGAATGCTCCAACATTGGAGGTTTTTAAGAAGAGACTGGACAGCCATTTGTCCAAAATGGTGTAGGGTTTCCTGCCTGAGCAGGGGGTTAGTTTCCATCCATTGCTTCTTGTCCTGCCTTCAGATGCTTTGGAGAATAGCTTGACATCCTCTTCTTTGGGGCAGCCCCTGGGATACTGGAACGTGGTTATCGTATCACCTCTCGTCCTTCTCTTCATTAAACTGGACATACTCAATTCCTGCAACTGTTCCTTATATGTTTTAGCTTCCAGTCCCCTAATCATCTTTGTTGCTCTTCTCTGCACTCTTGCTAGAGTTTCAATATCTTTTTGACATCATGGTGACCAAAACTATTCCAAGTGTGGCCTTACCAAGGCCTTGTAAAGTGGTATTAACACTTGACTCTCATTTCACACTTCGTGCTGAACTGGGGCTTATAAACCATGACTGAACTACAATTAGGTGAGCACATACAGCACCACCAATCTAAACCAGGGCTCTCCAAACCTGGCAACTTTTAAGACTGGTGGACTTCAACTCCCAGAATTCCTCAGCCAGCATGAGGAATTCTGGGAGTTGAAGTCCACAAGTCTTAAAAGTTGCTAAGTTTTGGAGACTTCTGAGCTAAACCACAGTTGGCCTGCGATGCTTGCTTTGGGCTACCCAAGGCTTTACAAACAGGAGGGTAAAATTCTAGCTCTCTAGTCCTCAAGCCCAGCAAGCAGCAGGTCTTCCAGGCAGCTCCAGGAAAGCAAAAGCAAAAGAGATCTTGCAAAAATCACCCAATCTGCTTCCGCCATGTGACCTGCACAAAAAAAAAACACCCACAACCCACTTCCGGCTTCTCCTCTCCTAGCCACGTGGATGCAGAGGCCTGTTTGTTGGTCGAGGTTTTGCATGTCTAACAGTGAGTAGCCTTTCTGAATTAGTTCGTTTTTGTGAACACTCACTAAATAAACGTTCATACCTGGGGGGATTAAGTGTGTATAGCCATTTGTGTTAAAATTAAGAATTAAGTCCCACTTGAATAATTGCACTCTGCTTTTAATTAAACAGCAAGTTGCATGTCCCTGCATTTAAACATGGAGACCTTGTTGAAGAGCCACTGATGGACTCTGGGGCTCCCTTTTTCTTCCAGGCACCCAGTGGAAAGGTTTTTTAAAATAAAATAAACTCTTAGGGTTTTACTTTGCGTTTGTTCCAATTTACTGTGCATTTGAATAACTGCACCTGCTTTTAATTAAACAGCCAGTTGCATTTAAATATGGCGACCATTTTGAAGAGCCACTGAAGGACTCTGGGGCTCCCTTTTTCTTCCAGGCACCCAGTGGAAAAGGTTTTTTAAAAAATAAAATAAATTCCTAGAGTTTTATTTTGCATTTGTTCCAATTTACTGTGCACTTGAATAACTGCACCCTGCTTTTAATTAAACAGCCAGTTGCATTTAAATATGGCGACCATTTTGAAGAGCCACTGATGGACTCTGGGGCTCCCTTTTTCTTCCAGGCACCCAGTGGAAAGGTTTTTTTAAATAATAATAATAATAATTTAAAAATAAACTCCTAGGGTTTTACTTTGCATTTGTTCCAATTTACTGTGCACTTGAATAACTGCCCCCTGCTTTTAATTAAACAGCCAGTTGCTTGTCTGCTGCATTTAAACATGGAGACCTTGTTGAAGAGCCACTGATACTCTGGGGCTCCCTTTTTTGCAGGCACCCAGTGGAAAGGTTTTTTTAAAAAAATAATAAAATAAAAAAAATAAACTCCTAGGGTTTTACTTTGCATTTGTTCCAATTTACTGTGCACCCTGCTTTTAATTAAACAGTCAGTTGCTTGTATGCTGCATTTAAACATGGAGACCTTGTTGAAGAGCCACTGATGGACTCTTT
>NW_015388046.1:0-78488 GCF_001527695.2 Protobothrops mucrosquamatus
GTTGTTCCACTGGTTAATTGTTCTAACTGTCAGGAAGTTTCTCCTTAGTTCTAGGTTGCTTCTCTCCTTGGTTAGTTTCCATCCGTTGCTTCTTGTCCTGCCTTCAGGCGCTTTGGAGAATAGCTTGACTCCCTCTTCTTTGGGGCAGCCCCTGAGATATTGGAAGACTGCTATCATGTCCCCCCTCGTCCTTCTCTTCGTTAAACTAGACATACCCAATTCCAGCAACCGTTCCTTGTATGTTTTAGCCTCCAGTCCCCTGATCATCTTTGTTGCTCTTCTCTGCACTCTTTCTAGAGTCTCCACATCTTTTTTACATCGTGGTGACCAAAACTGGATGCAGTATTCCAAGTGTGGCCTTACCAAGGCATTGTAGAGTGGTATTAATACTTCACGTGATCTTCATGTGCTGTTTCTGATTCCATGGCTGACCTTTGGACTGGGACAAGACTAGACTCAGGTTTCACTCTTGAATCTTAGATTGGTCTTCATAGAACTTCAACTTTTGAAGAAAAGCTTGTTCAGTTTTCTCCTTCCCCCCCCCACCCCCGAGCTCTCACATTTATGAACTGCAGTAAGTTTGAAAGCAGCCAAAAAGCCTTTTGATCTAAATCTGACCTCCTGAACGTAACATTGTTGGCACAATCATTGGTTAATGGTCAACATATTTTCCTGCTGTTGCTATACATGCACATATACACATACATACGCATATACATACATGCATACAGTCCATTAAAGGATTATCACAAATAATAGCCTAGCCAGTGGAAATCTAAATAGTATCCTAGAGTCTGTTAATGGTGTTTCAAAAAGGATTTTTTTACCTGGCTACTTCAAAGGAAACTCTGAAAGGTTTCAGTGGAGGGCCATTCAATATCATCAAAAAGGTTGACCATTTTTGTTCAGTCCATCAAGTGAGAGGTTTGCTAGCACTTTTTTTTTTTTTTGTTAAAGAAAGCCTGGAACGAGTGCTGTTCTGAAAGTCTGGCTTGCTGTGACCTTTTTCTCCAATTCCATTATTACAGTGAAACCTCTTAGCTAGTCCACAAAGCTATAAATACAATGGACCAAGGTAGAAGGATTTTATTCAGTGTGGAAATTAGAGGGCTAGTAGCTTATTTCAGAGTCAAAGAAAGGTGTGTGGGGGGGAGAGAAATGGAATTTTCCTTACTGTAAATGATGGGTGGATTTGCATAATAACTATTCATTTATTCTATATAACCTCTGCTTCAAGTAGATCTTCCTACAAGGAGCAATCATGCCAGAAAATTTTCATCATTAAAACCACCTGCATTATCTTTGAACTAACAAAACCAGAATGATTTGGATTCTAACCAAGCCAAAATACCCAGTATAATGTGAGAATCCAGCCAAAGTGTCATGATCCAATTGAATGTTTTGAGGATTTTTATATATATATTAAAAAAAGGTCCTGAAAGCAGGAAGTCTACTTTTCTCAAAGGTGCTTTTTCAAAAGTAACTGGACTTTCTTTGGGGTTTTTTTTGAAGGCATTTCACTTCTTATCCAAGAAGCTTCTTTTTCTAAGCTTCTTGGGTGAGAATTGAAATGTTTTCAAGAAAAAATAAAGAAAGTCCAATTGCCTTTTGAAAAAGCACCCTTGGGATAACCAAGACCGAGATGACTGAGACTCTCTGTAGATAGGAAGTCTACTTGTACTACAAAGCATGTCTTGTGAATATAATTCATCTGGTCAATGGCCCGCAGTTTAGAATTTTAGAATTCAGCAGCATAATTTAATCTTAATCTGATTTCATGTCCTCTTTTAGTCTATGGAAGGTTTGGAACCAAAAAAATTATACTCCTTTTCAAGCTGGATTTTTTTCTAACTTCTAAAAGGAGAATTCATTGGGGAATTTATATGAATGCCCAATTTGCATAGTACCTCATTTGTGTGCATGTATGTTTCTTTAAAGAAAATAGAAAAAAAAAAGGAAAACATTATATGGCATCTAATTAAAGTGAACGTTTCCTAAAAGTTTATATTCACTGAAACTCACGTATGGAAATTTTAGTTAGGTTTTAATCCACTTTCTAGAGAACGATGCAAATATTAAAAAGTAATGAACTAACAAGATTGTTTGTTAATGCCACATAAAAGTGCTAATTATGCATAACTTCCTGCCTGCAGCAAAACCCAAGAGACATTTTCTAAGAAACTGTTAAATAAGCTCTGTTGTTGGATATGGAAACAGATGAGATTTGCTCCACAAATTTACATTTAAAGACCTGTGTATTATGTCATCTTTGGGGGGGGGGATAGGGAAGCACTAAAATGTCTTGCCTTTTATTCTTGTTCTATCCAGGCATCCTATTTAGAGACGTGTGAAAAGTCAGAGAAATGCTGTTTTTGTGTGTGCATATGTGTCTCCAAGCTTGGCAACTTTAAGACTTCCTCAGCCAGTTGAAGTCCACAAGTCTTAAAGTTGCCAGGGTTGGAGTAAGTGTTGAATCCTGGTGATTGCCTGGACAAGTTCCTGCAAATTTTCTTTTCAGAAGTGGTTTGCCACTGCCTGCTTCCTAGGGTTGAGAGAAAGAGATTAGCCCAAGGTCACCCAGCTAGCTTCATGTGTAAGGTGGGACTAGAATTCTGGTTTCTAGCCTAATGCTAATGCTCGTTTATGACTCTTGGACTTCAACTCCCAGAATTCCTGAGCCAGCCATGCTGAGGGGGAAATGAGATGTTTCCAAGCTGAGCCATGGTGGCTCGGGAACTCTGGGAGTTGAAGTCCATGAGTCATAAAAGAGCCAAGGTTGCCTACCCCTGGTCTATACAATGAGCAAAGAAAATCATGTTTGCCTTATCACCTTAAGTGTAGGACATTTGGTGCCTTAAGAAAAGGCCATCTCAGCCTTGGAACTTCAATTATGGAATTTCATCCCATGGATATGCAACATAGTCTTGACTCCCCCATGTGTCCCATTTAGCATAACATCTATCCATAAAAACTGAGGGTGGCAGCAGTTAATTCCTGAATCTTCAAGTGTATCTTCTCTGTTCATCGGACAAGAAACATTAGGAAACATAATACTGTATGCAAATATGAAGGGTGGTTAAAAAAAGTAAGTGGATCTCATCTACACCTGGGAAATCAGGAGAGCTTCAGTTTAAGGATGTAGCTCACCAAAGACTGTTGGAGGATAGCAGGTTTTCATTCATAAGACTGTATTCAAAAAGCTTATTTTCCCATAAAGCAAAGTGCATTCAGATGAATTACTTCCACTACAATATCATTATTACTGCTGAGCTCCAGTAACCATTTTTAAATGCATGGATGTCTTTCTCATAGTGAAAGGCTAATTATTAAATACTGCTTTACTCCAATATATGAAGGCGAACATTTTTTTTTCAAAACACTGTTTTCTATGCACTCTTTAGAAAACTGTTGATTTATCCCAGTACCTAAAAGTATTTATTTCCCATCTGGAGTGAGAATTACAGTCAAGGAAAAATAATATCATTGAATAGCTCTGAAACTACAGGGACCCCACCTCTCCCCATGTGCTTCGTGCTCCCCTCCTCCCCATCTTTTACCAGTACTTACTTGTTGTTGTTGTTATTTATCATTTTATCATTTTGATGTTCACCTGTTTTAGTGTTTGTTATTGACTGCTCTGATTAAAGAAAAGAACACAATTAATTTTTTTTCTACTTGGAAACCACTTGTGGACTTTGTGCTTGAGGAGGGAAAAAAACCAAAACTTTGATTTTGGGTTTTGCTGATTAGATAGGTTTGTTGTTTTAGAAATGGCGGGTATAAGTTTTTATATAAAAAGTAGAAAGCTGAGATTTTATGTTACAACCTTATTCTACTTTAACAAAAGGAGTTGGACGTCAATGTTTTTCTTTTTCTTTTCACCTTTTCTTTATGCTTTTTCCTCTTCCCCTTTTTCTCCCTTATTTTCCCATTATTCTTTCTACTTTTGTATTTAATACTAGCTATACCCGGCCACACGTTGCTGTGGCTCAGTCTGGTTAAACAGAAAAGAAAGAAAAGAGAAGGTGCACGTTTGTAATATGTTTAATTTCACAGTGCTTGTGGGTATACAATATTTTTTGTTGTTCCATTGTCTGTGGAGATATAGAGATTGTCTGGTTTGCCGACTCTAGAACACGCAACATATAATTGTCCATGTGAGAAGCAATCCGTGTCTAGATCTAAACCGCACAATTCTAAAGATTGGCCCTGAGTTTTGTTGTTGGTGATTGCAAACGCCAATCGAATTGGGAATTGCAATCTCTTAAATTGCTTTTATGTCCAACAGATGGCGCTGTTTTTCAAAAAAAGCATGTTTTTACCTGTCACAGGTGTGACATCTATATAATAGTAGGTATATAAAAACACGCGCATATTCGAATGCAACGTTGTGTCAAAATTTCAAAGCAATCGGTGCAGAACTTTCAGAGATTTAAGATTTTGAACAAACGAACATTTACATTTTTATTTATATAGATTTTGATAAACTTGAATTCAATGTTGTCCAGAGTCACCTCTAGACCATATGGGCAACACGTACATCTAATCAATAAACAAACACACTGTGCCAGGTAAGAAACCTGTGTGAGGCAATCACACTTTGCTCCAATGAAGAAAACACCTTGGGTTACTGAAAGTAGCTAATAAGGGCTTTAGATGACACAGTGTGTTGTAACTGCATTGGTTTTCTTTTAAAAATGAGAGGCCCGAACTGCTTTACAATGTAGATACAAAGGGATGCTTTCAATTTTGTATACTATCCTTTCAAAACTTTTTATAACCCTACAACAAAAACCATTTTCCGGCCTACAGCATGTAGTAAGGTTACCTCTGCCATAACTGATTATCACATAATGATAGACCTGACTCTGACCTCATGAGCTACATAAAGTAAAATTGGGGGAGTTAGCATTTCTGGCTTTTATTACTCCTTGAGTTCTTATTGGTTTTATGAATACATATTCTAAACAGTGAACTTGACTAGGTCACTAGTAAATGTAAAAAAAGTAATAATTTCATCCCTGGAGGGTTTTTTTTAGCTGTTTCACCTGTGATCTACTGCTTTCTAGATTCCCACAGAGATAATGCTAACACAGGGATTTCAGTTTGGGTGATATATAAATTTAAACCATCTGTTCAGGTCCGTTTTGTCTGAAAGCCAACAAATAAACTTTCTGAGTAAATAAGCAAATGAATTTGTAGAGGCATGCATTATTAAAGTGTCATCACAGATTCCAGTCATAAAAGCATTTCTGAACATTTCAGTGGTGCAAAAAGGAGGAGTGGATAAGGTGAGAGAGACTATTGTGAAATCTTTTGTTCATCCACTTCATTTATGAGGCAATTATTAATTTAAAATACTCATATGTATATATTAATGATGATTACAAAAATGTTCTGTGTTGCGGGGTGTAGGGAAAAATTCCTCAATTCTGTCACACTCTCAGCGAGTTCTCTGGAGTGTATATCCCTCCCTCCCAGGGATCCAGACCAATTGCAGTCTACTACAGCTAAATTCACACATTCTACTAAATTAATCTGTCTTACTTATGGATTAATGTGTTGTGTGAACCTGCCTATTATGTTATGATGTTATATGCCTACCTGGCCACTGTGTTCATCAAACTATACCTTAAAAAGGCCCTGCCTTTTTGTATGAATTCAATATCTGTGTAAGTACTGAGTATCCTATGAGCTGCGTAAGGCAGCCATACCTCAACTTGACAAGGTGCATTGCACCACAGAGGCTTCAATGAGGTGTAGCAATGGCATGATTTACCATATCTGTTCTTTCCAGAGCAGAAGCCTCCACCAGCATAGCCTCCAAAATAACAGGCAGGGGATCGATGTGGTAGCTTCACTGCACTTTTTATAAACAGGAGGCTGCATAAGTAGTCCTTGACTTACAACAGTTCATTTAGTAACCATCCGAAGTTACAACAGCACTGAAAAGACAGGCTTATGAGCATTTTTCACACTTAAGACGTTTGCAGCATCCCCACGATCAAAATTCAGAGGCTTGGCAACGGGTTCATATTTATGATGGTTGCAGTGTCCTGGGGTCATGTGATCACCATTTCTGATATTCTGACAAGCCAAGTCAATGGCAAAGTCAGATTCACTTAACAACTGTGAGAATAGAATAGAATAGAATAGAATAGAATAGAATAGAATAGAATAGAATAGAATAGAATAGAATAGAATAGAATAGAATAGAATAGAATATTTATTTATTTATTTTATTTATTTATTTATTTAATTTAATTTATATCCCGCCCTTCTCCCAACGGGACTCAGGGCGGCTCACAACATATTTAAAACAAAGGCATATATACAATCCCCCCCTGTAAAACCGAATTAAACCAAATTTTAAAGTTGTGTTATTTCGAATTCCTTAAAATGAACCCATTATAAAATCCTCCCTAGGCCAGGTCCGCTTGCTGAAAAAGCCATGTCTTGAGGGCGCGACGGAAGGTAAGGAGATCCGGAATCGTCCGAATCTCAGGGGGTAGTTCGTTCCAGAGGGCAGGGGCACCCACAGAGAAGGCCCTCCCCCTGGGGGTCGCCAGCCGACATTGCTTGGCCGACAGCACCCTGAGGAGACCCACTCTGTGGGAGCGTACCGGTCTATGGGAGGGAATCTGCGGCAGAAGGCGGTCTCGGAGATAACCGGGTCCTATGCCATGAAGCGCTTTAAAGGTGGTAACTAACACCTTAAAGNGTCACGGCCGACAATTGGTCATCCAATGTCAGCCGCGGATCCAGGAGGACTCCCAAGTTGCGCACCCTCTCTGAGGGGGCCAAGGTTTCGCCCCCTATAGACAGCGATGGCGTCAGCTGGCTATGCCGAGGCGCCGGCAACCACAGCCACTCGGTCTTGGAAGGGTTGAGCCTGAGTCTGTTCCTCCCCATCCAGACCCATCCAGAATAGAATAGAATAGTTGGAAGGGATCTTTGAGGTCTTCTAGTCCAACCCCCTGCTTAGGCAAGAAACCCTAAACCATTTCAGATAAATGGTTGTCCAGTCTCTTCTTAAAAACTTCCATTGTTGGAGCATTCACAACTTCTGGAGGCAAATTGTTCCACTGGTTAATTGTTCTCACTATCAGGAAACTTCTCCTTAGTTCTACGTTGCTTCTCTCCTTGATTAGTTTCCATGTAATGTAACAACTGCAGCAATTCATTTAATAAGTGTGGCAAATAAATAAATAAAATGGGGCAAAATTCACTTCACAACTGTCTCACTTAGCAAAAGAAATTTGGGGCTGCATTGGGGGTGATAAGTCGAGGACTGCCTGTATTGCCCAGTGAAACAGCTTCAGAAGGGAGAAGCTTGTTCCCTAATGAATGGAAATGCTTGCCCTAAGCTTTTTCACAGTCTTCATGGATTGTTCATTATGAGGGTTAAGGAGACAGTGATAATTTAAAGTGTAGCCACATGCTATTAAATTATAAGGCTAGACCTAGTGAAATAGATCATAGAAATAAAAGCATCAAGATAGCTTGAGATTTCTGAAAGGTTTACTCCATTAATGGAATAAATGGATTTCTGACCTTGGAAAGTTTTTATTGTATCCAGACAGGCTATTATAGCATAAGCCTTTGTTATCTTAAGTCAGGCATGTCAAACTCGCGATGTCACGTGACGTCACGCAATGTATCAGTCCAGTTTTGCCATTGCTGGCAATGGGGTGGGTGCGGCTTCCAGGTGATGCGTCCGGCCCGTGGGCTGGCAGTTTGACACACCCCTGTCTTAAGTGAAGATCAGCATTTGAACCTTCTTGAATGATTAACACTCAACAATAAGCATTAACCAATATCATTTAAAAATATGTGTTGCATTTTTGGGGAGTTTTGCATGTGTATTGCATTTAATGTTCATTTATTTAAGGTGTTTGCTGACTTACCTTTAGTGTAGCAGTCTCCTGTTCAGACTACAGCTTCTAGCCACTAGCCATGTTTTTAAAATCATGCTTAAGGACGGGTGGACTATTTTCAGTCTGATTCAGACTGAAGGGTTTTGCACATTATTCATTTCTGTCAGCTTTCTTTTAAATGAAAGGGGGAGAAAACAAAATACTTTCTACAGAATATCAACGTTCATAATTATTCACAACTTTCACCCGTTATGGAAATTTGAACATATTTTATTGATTATGTAGCATCAGGTTGATGCCAACTCTTAGCAACTGAAAAGATGGATTTTATCCATGACACTCAGTCCTCAACATAGTCTTTAAGATCTTCTGATGATGCATTTATCATCACTGTAACTGAGTTCACTTACTTTGCTGCTGGATATTAATTGAACCTACACATTTGTTTCCGACACATGTGTATTTTGTTTGTTTTTTAAATGCAACTTTTTTTCTGGATGCATCCTTCCCAAATAGACATCTTTTTCACACCAAAGTTTGTGTGAAGAATTATGTGTAGTCTGTATCAAAATATCTTTCTTTTTGGTAAACTGAAATAAATTGATTACCAAGAAAGATTTATTTTACATCCTTAATCTTAATTGCAAATCTAACTAAAACTTTCAAGTTTCTTGATTTATACAAGTAATCCCTGACTTACAACTATTTGTTTAGTGACCGTTCAAAGTTATGACCCTGCTGAAAAAGTGACTTATGACTAGTCCTCACACTTATAACTTTTCAGCATCCCTACGGTCATACAATTGTGATTTAGGCAACTGGCATGTATTTACAATAGTTGAAGCATCCCAGGGTCATATGACTGCCTTTGGTGATGTTCCCAGCCAGTTTCTGATAAGAAACATCAATGGAAAAAGCCAGAATTACTTAACAATTGTGCAAAAAAGGTTGTTAAAACAGGCAAAATTCACTTAATGACTGCATTGTTCAACAAAGGAAGGTCCAGTCCCAACGGTAGTCATAAACCATAGACTACCTCATTGCTTTTCTGAACCCATGCTTGACTTAAGAAGCATGGCATTTTGCATAGATAACTTTGGCCTGCTAAAAGCAAATTCTTACACAGAATTGACGTTGAATTAAGTATTATAAATATGATCTCAGCTTGTGTGCCTCTGAGGAACTTCCCACCCATAAAATTGCAATGAAATGTGCATGCTGAGTGTGTTTGTTTGTATTTCTTTGATATTCATGTTGCATTCTTCTGCAGCAGGAATAAAAGAGGGGGTTTCATTCCAAACTAGAGAGGAAAAGACTATCAGCCTAGAACAGATTTATAAACACAGGGCTTTAACCTTTTCAGTACTGTGGATTTTGATTGGTTGTTTCTTACACCTCTTCTTCCCAGGTTACTGAGGCCTTTAAACAGGGGCCTTTAAAGAGGATGGATAATGAATCAAAACAGGGAACACTGAAAAGGTCAAAGTATTAGAGTTTACTATTATCTTCATGTAATATATGAGGCATTCAGATTCTCACGCCACAGTCTTCTGACAAAGAATGTAATGAGAACTATAAATAATAAACAGCACAACATGAATCTGCTCCCTTGATGATGACTGTGACTAAGCTAAGGGAATAAATCCTTAATCCATTCTTGCTGAACGATAAAAGATGAAGGGTTTGTTCATGCTATTGAAAGGCTCAAACATGAGAGGCGTGTTGTAAGGGTTTGATGAGTTCTGCAAAATTATAGATGATTGTGTTTTCAGTATAGTGTACCCTTCAGGATGAAACTAAGTACAATGTTCAGTTACTCGGAGTTCAATTTTTGCTATACTTTTGGGAGAAAAAAGTATATAGCAACTTTGTAATAATGCTCTCTTCCTGGCTTTGTTTCAAGTTACAACTAATGGATAAATCTGAGGATTGCCAGAGGTTATACTGGAAAAAAGAAAAAAAAATACTCCATTTATGCTGAACCTTAAAAAGGGGGGAAAGTATAGATTTTTCCTCAACATTTGAAAAAAGGCAGCTTGTCAACCTGAATTACCTTATTATAAATGTCAGAATGCACCCTTAATGTCTCCCCCAGTGTTGAAGGAATGTGTCTCTAAATAATGTAACCTTACAATTGACATGCTCATATAACCTTGGTCCTTTTTGATATAAAATAGTTTTTTTTTTATTAAAGTTTAAAAATATTTACTTTGTGGTAAGATGGGCAGGCAATAAATGTAATAATAAATAAATAAAATACAAGGATGAAAACTGATACAAACTAAGAAAAATATAAAAAAAGTGCAAAAGACAGAAGAAAGAGGGTGATCATATAATCTAGATTTAAAGGAAACAGTATTTATAGGGGACACCATTATAACTCCTTGCTTTTTTAGCCCAATCATCAGCAAAATTACTTCTGTTCAACCCCCCAAAATGAACACCGTTCATTATATTATTCTTTCTGCCATGTTTTTATTGGCTCAAAATAGCCCTGGAGGGATTCCTAATTATGTCAACCCCACTTGTAAGTCTCCCATTACTGATAGTTAAGGACAAAATTATTTCAAGGACCATCTTTCCCCAGTCACATCTACTTGACCCATCAAAGCGGGGAGGCAGGGAATGTTATGAGTCCCCTCTCCTAAAGAGGTCCATCTTGTGGGACCAAGAAGAAGGACGTTCTCTGTGGTAGCTCCCTCCCCGTGGAACATCATTCCCTGCAGAGATGAGATTGGTTCCCATTTTAACACCCTTTCACAAGACCCTGAAGCTATGTCATTGCCAAAAAGCCCAGGGAAGCCAAAATAGGATGGAGCCCATCAATTGGTTTATTTGATTGTTGTCATCAGGAGAGTGGAGGGTTATTGCTAGTTAGTTAGTTAGTTAGTTAGTTAGTTAGTTAGTTAGTTAGTTAGTTAGTTAGTTAGTTAGTTAGTTAGTTTTGGGCTTTTCTCTTTGTAAGGCACCCACAGTCACTGAGGGTAGCCATATAAATTCTCTTAAATAAATAAATAGTTCGGATTTAAAATGTGGCCCCTCCATGGCCTTTGCAATTACTGAATTGTGGAAGAATTTCACAAAAGGAGCTTGACCTCTTTTTATTCTAGAGCTATACTTCTCAACATTGCAACTATAAAAGGCATGGGTATCAACCTGCCAGTATTTATTTTTTTTCCTTCTTCAAATCATTGGTTCCTGCAAGAGCAAAGAAATTATTTTAATAAATTCACCCTGCAGAATTTTATCTCATCAAGTTTGCAACAACTGGTTGTCCAATGGGGCATAAAGCTCAAGATACAAAAACTGGACGGGGTAGTGGGTGATAAACCATTTATTTTGATTGATTGGGAATCCCAATCCTAGGAGAATCTTAGAGGGAAAGTACAAGCATCCTGCTGCTTTACTTAACAAAGTTAAGGCTTTGCCAGATGTCTGCCCCAGTGGGTGACTGCCACAACTGAGTCTCATTAACAGACTGCCCAAGAGCGGAATCACATCCTTATCAAGTACAGGCAGCAATCACTCATTATTCTGTGCCTTTTAAAAAAAAAAAGAAAGAAGTCTTGCTAGAACTGGTTTAGACATTTGCAAAAGACAACTCAGCTGGAACAGTTTCTTAGATAGTCTTATAAGAAGAACTAATACCAATTCCATCTCGGTTTCTAGCAAGTATTGTAGATGTATCAACCTGTATCTCACGCTGACTTAAGCATCACTTGTGTGTAACTCAGCAATGTATAAGTGCAGAATAAATTTCTCAGCATTGTATGTTAGGGCTGTAGACATCCCAACAGAGGTAGTTAATGGAGTGCTAATCAGAGCAGAAAGTTAGGATTAGGATGTGACCTTGGGAACTACTTTAGGAGAGTAGACAAAGAGATACTGCCAAGAGAACAGTATGATAAGGGATAGCATAGGCCACAGCTGGATAGTGCAGAGGGCAAGACGCTCAAAAGAGATTCTCCTTGGTTTCTCAGGCTGAGAAGAGTGGGGATAGAGAAATAAGGGTAAGGTGAAATAGAATTAGTTCATCTAGCTGTGTTTCCTATCTGGTTTGCCGCACAAGGCCAACATCAATCAAGCAATCAAAGTAGCTGAAGTTTCCAAATGCTCTTCAAGGGCAGACCCATGTGGAGGACATTGCAGCAGCCCAATCTTCTAAGACAACGTTTCTCAACCTTGACTGCTTGAAGATGGGTGGACTTCAATTCCTAGGATTCCTCAGTCAGCATGCCAACAGGAGAATTCTGGGAGTTGAAGTCCACACTTCTTGAGGCTGTCAAGGTTGAGAAGCACTGTTCTAAGAACACAGTGGAGCTCCTATGGGACCTAGAAACAATTTTGTAAAGAAGACTGATACTTTGCATAAAAGCATGCCAATGTCCAGATCAAGCAAGGGATCCAGCCGAGGCTCGGAGCGACATATGTAGACCCATTGACTCTGTGTCATATTGGCTAAGCTGGAAATGAGCTAAGAGACAGAAACAAAGAATAACAAAGATGTGCCGTTGCTCAGGCAAAAGCAATTTTTTGATGCTCTTCTAAGCAGCTGAACCTATTCCAAGACCTGAGAATCAATCTACTACTCAATTTTCTTGACCTCTGGAAGCTCTTTAGCTTAGTCACTATGCTCAGAAACATTGTTTCCGGTTCTGGCTGGGCAGCTAACATTATGCTGCTCCTTTTTCAATTGATCATGACGCTCGTCGCATAATAAGTTCAGCTTGCATATATATATAGCAAATGGAGGATATTCTTTGTGCCATTGAGGTAATACACTTTGTTTGTCCATCTTGTATATATGAAAAACAAGGCTTGAAAATCCTAAATTGTCTTAATCCTGATATAAAACTGTACTTGGCAAGCCTAACGTTTGTAAGGACAGTACCTAAACATAACCTTCATTTAGTCCATTTTTTTTTTGAGGTTCAGCATAATGATCTACATTTATTTACTGACTCAGCCAGATCATCCTATTGATGTGCATTGTCTTTTATTTATCCTTTCATTCTCTCAAGAGCACTTGAAGGTTAACCTAAAAGATAGCCGTACACAACTGTATATAATTATCAGAAAGGGTCACCAATGGGAATGTTGTCATTAGAGCCAGCAGCAAATAACTTGTGAGCAGAACAAATAACTCCTTGCATTGCTTAGAATCACTAATGAGGCTCATTAGTTTCTCATGATTTATTCATAGCTCTTTAATAATTTACCCAGTTACTGTAGATGCTCATGGATTGGAACTGGCTGAAAGGCTAAGGTCCCTGACCCAAGAAGACTTAAGAGGGGGGGAAAAGTTAACGCAGGCTGTGCTGTGTTTAGATTAAGCAAAAGAATCAATTGAAATGGAATGGAAGCAGATAAGACTATAATACGATGAATAGCAGTAAACTCTGCAATGTTTTGTTAAATGCATGTGACCAGGAGCTTAGGAAGATAAGCAAATGACTCCCGTGCTAAGTCTGCCAAGAAAAAAAAACAAGATTTTTTTTTTTTAGGCATTATGGGGATCCATCCATCGGCATCTTTTTAAAGACTACCATTTAGCCACTGGACCCTTGATGGAGATGATATACAACAAAAAATGAATACAAGGCAGGAAAAACAATATGTTTCTGAAACACTCTCAGCTGCAAATTAGCCAACCACATTTTACCTTGGCATGTGGCATATTATTAATAGTTATTTTATGGTTAGTGACTTGTATGAAACAACAATACATGGTTTTTTTAAAAAAAAATATTTATTTTTATCTTGCCTTTATCTTTTTATAAATAACTCAAAGTGGTGAACATATCCAATACATCTTCATCCTCCTGTTTCACCCACAACAGCAACACTGTGGGTTGAGTTGGACTGAGGCAGAGTTACTGGCCTAAGATTACCCAGCTGGCTCTCATGCCTAAAGTGGGACTAGAACTCCCGGTCTCCTGATTTCTAACCTGGTGACTTAAACATTAGACCAAAGTGGCTCTTATGGAGTACACCATAGTTCAGTTAATTTTGGGTAAGAATGTCATGCAAACACAAGAAACATAAAACTAAGCTTTAATTATGGTGGGCAATTTCAGAGACGTTTGAATTGTGGAAGGATATATACCCCTGCCTTTCGTTCAGGAAATATGAGTATGTACACAATGTTCCCTATTCCTATTTCCCCCTAAAACACTACCATGTGGGCTAAGAGTGGGTGACTGGTCCAAAGCCACCCACTGGCTACTGTGACTGTAGGTAGACTGCATCTGAACTTCTACCTTCCAGGACCTTATGTCTAGTTTAATGAAGAGAAGGACGAGGAGGGACATGATAGCAGTGTTCCAATATCTCAGGGGCTGCCCCAAAGAAGAGGGAGTCAAGCTATTCTCCAAAGTGCCTGAAGGCAGGACAAGAAGCAACGGATGGAAAGTAATCAAGGAGAGAAGCAACTAGAACTAAGGAGAAACTTCCTGACAGTTAAAACAATTAACCAGTGGAACAATCTGCCTCCAGAAGCAGTGAATGCTCCAACACTGGAAGTTTTTAAGAAGAGACTGGACAGCCATTTGTCTGAAATTATGTAGGGTTTCCTGCCTGAGCAGGGGGTGGGACTAGATGATCTCCAAGATCCCTTCCATCATCATCATCATCATCATCATCATCATCATCATCATCATCATCATCATCATCATTATTAGTATTATTAGTATTATTAGTATTATTAGTATTATTAGTATTATTAGTATTATTAGTATTTAGCATAAGGCATGAAATACATGGATAGCAGTAAAGATGTATGGAAAGAACTCACAATATGATACACATAAGATGAAGACATGTGGTTAGTTTTGTAAGGTATAAGAAGTTCAAAAAGTTGTATATTAAGTTATAAGTTACCTTACCCAAAGTAGGTAACATCCTCAGTGCTAGTACAAAATATTTCAGACAGAAGCATTTCTTGCCTATCCAATACATAGGATATTGAGATACAGGTTTAACAATATCTAGTAGCCAATATGATATAAATGACACAAGATCTGTAGAAGAGACAATTTCTATAAACGAGCTTTATTCAACTTCTTCTTAATTTACATTTTTACCACTTTGGGTGTTGAGGGAGATACAACATTCTGGTTATTGCTCTTCCCATTATTATTTGATGTTGTTTCTCCATCTTCTTCAGGGTCCGCCTCGTGTTCTTTGATCTTCTCCTCTTTTTGCATATGCCTTGTATCATATGGAATATACTAAGTTATAAGTTACATTTTAATATACATTGGTCCATAATAAAATAAAAATGTTGTCTATATATTAATATCTAGGTCATTTATCCAATTAAGTGCAGTATGTGTTAATGGGAGGACATCTACTTTTCTTCCTATAGAATCTCTCAGTTGGCAGCTAGTTGTTATATGATATCAATAAAGGAGAATATTTGTAGTTCAGGGTTGAAATGAGGGGTCCTTGGTGCTCTCTGAGCTTGGTTGTTTACTTGCAGACATTTCCTTACCCAACTAGGTAACGTCATCCGTGCTAGTCACTAGTACTGATGATGTTACCTAGTTTGGGTAATGAAACGACTGCAAGAAAACAACCAACCAAGGGCCCCTCAGTTATTATATGATCCAGTGTCCGCCAGAGGACACCACAATTACATTGGATACTTTGCCCCATTTTACCATTGGTTCTATCTGATGTCCCCCAAATCCACTTCGATCTTGAGCTTGTTCTGATTCCTTTGTTTCCTTGTGGGATAAATGCTGGAGTATGATAAACAAGTTTCTTACACTTGTCCAAGGATAGTAGCAGGGATAAGTATCTTCAGGAACCATGAACAGTCCCAGAACTTCCATTAGTATCTTTGCTTTTTTCTCTTGCAACTTCAAGCAAGAACAGAGTATGTAAGTGGCCAATAACAGCAGGAATAAGAAAATGATTCTTCTCAGAGAGACAGGCTTTGAGGAGATTATGCCCAACAGCCTGCTAAAACCTAGAAATGATGGTGTTTGGGGGCTTTGCAATTGTAAGTGTCCCATAATCTTTGAAAGTATTCCTCCAGCATTTACGCAGTGGGAGTCCAAGCAACAAATACACTACTCTGCACATTATGCTTTGTCTCCAAGATATAGAAAAAGTTGATAGCTTACAGACTTTGGGGGTAAAATGGATAAGTTTTGTGTCTCCTTTATTCCAACTTTCATACATCTCACAGTTGAAAAAGAGAAGCATCCACACAATATTTGTTTGTAAGCCCTGCTATGAGTTGAAACTGCATTGCTGTAGAGTTGCTGTAGCAACGATCTTGAGTGCTTAAGAGTCACATACAAGACATTGTTGCTCTTTTTTTAAAAAAATATACTGCTATCCAAAGTTACCATTGCTAGGATCAATATGCTGTATAAAAGTTGAACTTGAAAATGACTGAAGAACATTGGTCACAATCTGCCTGTCTTTGGTGTGCTCCCTGAGATAGTCTAGTAAATTATTCTTTTGAATAGGTATTTTAAGATTCCTTTCCATCAAAATATACATGCAAAGGTTATTAGAGGATTACCTGCTAATCCCAGCTATATCAAGGCTTTGAGAGGCAGTTTGGTGTAGTGGTTAAGGCACCAGGCTACAAACTGGGAGAAGGTAAGTTCTAGTCCTGCCTCGGGCACAAAGACAGCTGGGTGAACTAGGCCCAGTCCTTCTCCCTCAGGAATCAGGCAATAGCAAACCACTTCTGAAAAAACTTGCCAAGAAAACTTGGGGAAATTCATTCAGGCAATTGATAGGAGTCAACTTTAACTCAAAGGCACCAAAGAAAGCAAACAAAAACAAAGACTCTGCCTCATTGAAGAAGCATTTTTTCACCTCATTTTGGTGGTGCCAATGAAGCTAAATGGCTGCCGATTAAATACCTTAAATTATTTTGAAGTGTTTTGCCAACACAGACAATTTAATTCATTTAATTATATTCTGAACACTGGCTGTGGTAGTTACACAATCAGAATATCTGAGCCTCTTATATTAAATCCAGATGGAGAAATGTAGGACACACCATTGTTGTTAAAAAGATGTGCTTACGGTAAATGATATGTGTTGTTGTTAGTAGTATTAGTATTTGTATTCTGCATAGGGCTGCCCATGAAAATCACATGAAAACTTCAGTGGCTACACATTGTAGCTACTTGCGTAATATTGGGGGGGGGAATCTGATTCATGTCATATAAAACAACTATTATGGAGTGGCACTGAGTGACGGCTTGATTCTGGGTATAAGTCAAGATTCTGATATTACGGTTTTGTGACTTTGACCTGGAAATTTGCAAGACCACTTGCTCTAAAGAGAATCTGTCATCCCACAGCTTACTGATAAAGGGGGAAGATCAAGGGGTTTTAGAAGTAAGCATTCTGTGCTACCATTCCCCTCTTATACAATTAATTGAACCCAAATATTAGGTTCAATTCTTCTTGTTAGCTTACATTAGTGAAGATTTGGCTACTTAAGCAAGCATCTGTGGCTAGTAATATGGAGGATTTATGTAACTAAATGTATGTAGGGTCTTTCAATAATGATGTTAATCTGCAGCATTGAGGAGAAGGAAAGACCTAAGAAATTAACATGTTTTCCCTTGATGTTAAAAGCATGGTGGTGGGATGGGGGCTAACTTACCGTAGAGAAAAAGGAATTCCAGAATATTGTATGTTAATATTTGGTAATGATGATGATGACTAAAGATAGTATGATATTACAGCAATAACTATTCAGTTTATAAAGAGTAGCCAAAGCTATAGCTGTCAGACATGATGCCCCACCTACCATTTAACCAAATTAAGGAGTAAAAAAGTTTTTTTTCCCCCATTTTCTTTTGAGGAAAAGCAAAATGTGCTCTATAGCTTTGCCCTGGGTGAGATGCCATCTAGCTTTTGCTACTTCACAAGGGTGGAGAACATTACAAATGCTTGAGATCGACTATGCACCACTCCAGCGTGCATGGGGTTAAAACCTTGTCTCTCCAGAAAAGGACTCCAACCTGGAGAGATCTTGCCTGTCAGCACCCGAAGAATGATTTGAAGGATCAGTGGTTTGACTTAGTAGAAGGCATCTAATTACACTCACTTCTGTGAACTCATCTCGAAAATCAGCATATCATAACCTCATCTTCAGGTTTAATGTGCAGATAAGCTCTGACTATTCATTAAGTGGGGAGGGACAGTTGAGAACATAGAGTATTGTGTAGGGTGGGGTAGAAGCCACAGCAATAGCACAGAGTGAAGACAGCATGAACGCTTGCTGTCAGAGACAACATTACTAGCAATAGATAACAGACTTGGCAATGCAATGTGCAAACTGCTGATATTTGTGGTTGGTGCTGATTTGAACCAAGCCATCCATTACACTGATACTTCCTTAAACCCTACAAGTCAGTTCTTGGAATATGAAACCACACTTAAGATGTTGGTTTGTAAGGAAATATAGCAGACTTATAAGAAAACAGGATGAAAGTGTGACAGGTCTGAAAAAGGTATACCGATAGACTCACATTCATTACTAGGAATCAGAACTATTTCCACACTGCCCTCCCAAAATTACAATCACTTTAGATTTAATATTTAATTGCTGTAATAGACATTTCAAGTTATACATGGCAGAATGCAGAAATTCATTCTGATTTACAATGCACTTGGATGACTCTCCCAAGCAACATGTCATGTCTATTTCCCAGAAACTCTGAGAAAATAATCTAAACCAGGAAGGAAGTGTTTTTCCAGAAAGGGTGGGGGGACTTGATGGCTTTTTCCCATTAATCATTTTTGTCTCTCCCATTGACTAATTTTGTCTTCATCTCAATCTTGTCTGGATGAGCAATTTAGCATTTGATAGATATCCCACTTCTATTGCATGACATAGTCCTTTTCTCAGTTGGAAAGACACATTTTACTTCTGATGGTATTTTGTGACCTTAGAAATTTCAATAATTGTCCACATTTTATTCATTTGTGACTGAAATACAATCAATATTAGTTTGGATGTATATTTTGAGGATCAGGGGGGAAAAAGAGTCCTTGAAATTCGTGAATTTGGAGCAGTGTGGAAGGGAAGGAACTGTACTGTTATCGCTAAAGGCTTCCTGAACAATTTGCGGGGTGATTTCTTGCATTTAAAAAACAAATCACTAATAATTTGTTTCTCCGCCGTGTCCAAATAAACATCTTGCAAGTTATCACCTTTATGAGCTGACTATAATTCAAGGTGTGAGAGGGGGAAAAAAAGTGCTGATGAGATTCAAAATTAAAATAATAATAAAATTCTCCCAGAGGGAACATTTCTAATTCCTTGCTAAATTATGTAGCATTACTGCCTTCTTCTTTGCAGAATGGCTGCCTAAAACTGCTTGTGTATTTGGAATTAGCGGCAACAAATGCTTTGTTCCTCAAACAGAAGCAATAAAGGAGAATATTTGTAGCTCAGGGTTGAAATGAGGGCTCCCTGGTGCTCTCTGAGTTTGGTTGTTTTCTTGCAGACGTTTCCTTACCTTACCTAGGTAACATCCTCAGTGCTTGTACAAAATGTTTCAGACAGAAGCATTTCTTGCCTATCCAATACATAGGATATTAATATACATATTTAACAATATCTAGTAGCCAATATGATATAAATGACACAAGATCTGTAGAAAAGACAATGTCTATAAAAGAGCTTTATTCAACTTCTTCTTAATTTACATTTTTACCACTTTGGGTGTCAAGGGAGATACAACCTTCTGGTTATTGCTCTTCCCATTATTATTTGATGTCATTTCTCCATCTTCTTCAGAGTCTGCCTCATGTTCTTTGATCTTCTCCTCTTTTTGCATATGCCTTGTATCATATGGAATCCCACGACATCCACTCTAGGTGAGCAAACCACTTTATTTGCTGCTTTTATATGTAGTTTAAGATTGGTTCTATGGCCCATTCTTTCTCTTATAGTCGCATTTCTGATTTCGTCTTTTCTGGTCACTCCAGCAGCTTTCCTTAATCATCTGATTTTGTGACTAATTTTATTTGTTTTGCTCTAAGTGTCCATCTTTGGCACTAGTAACATAGAGTGGGGATGAAAACGCTTAATACAAGATGCTTCTTTGTGCTGATTGATACTGCCTTATGTTTTAGGAGTGGAGCAAGCTGTCCCAATACTTGGTTTGCCTTATTAATGGTTAATCTCTTCATCCATTTTACCATCTTTGGTAACTGTTGTTCCTAGATATTTGAACACTGATACTTGTTTTATGCTTGTTCCTTCTATTATGATGTTTAGGGTATGCTTTTTTTCTTCCGATTGCCATTACTTCTCTTTTCTCTTTGCTGATTCTCATATTATTTGTCTTGCATTTATTCAGCTGATTATGAAAAACTCAAAGGGGGGGGGAGGACTCTGTTATCAGAATAGAACCACTGCACGTTTAACCCAATCAAATTTTAATCCCATTTCATCATTACAGGAATATGGCTTTGGTGGCACACAACTCCAATAACTGGGTTAAAAGTCACAATTCTGAGAATATAGAACACCAGCTATTTTCTTCAGTTAAAAAACATTGTGTTTTTTCATCTAAAAATCAGAACTGACAATGATACATGTTCTCAGAAAAGGAAGCAGGTCTCTGTCAGAATATATTTTTCTGCCATGAGGTCCCTTGAATTGGCCTTGCTGGCCTTGTGAGATATATGAAGATTTATTTATTTATTTAGCATCTGGCATATTATTTATACATGGGCTAGATACTGGACTGGTATATGCCCTCAGTTTTCAGCCAGTCACAATGTGATCTACAGAATATGAAGATTAAAACGTTGGTTTTCCTGGGTCAATTTCAGATCTGAGGAGAACTTAGTTGCTGTGGTAGATCTTATCCTACATCACTGATCATAGCTAGGAGTAGCATTGTGAGATGGCTGGAATAATATTCCAGATTGTTTCCATCCACCTCATGTGGGGAAGCCTGGCAGATGGCTACTCTTTTAATATCCTGCAGAACCATTCTGTAAAGGGCACTATGGGAAATTCCCTCTCAAGAGATGTAGAGTTAGCTCCATCTGTTGTTTTGAAGAGGATCTTAAATATGAGTTTCTTTTCTTTAAATCAGTGTGTTGCAAATCCTACACAGGTCTCATTTTGTGCTTCTTTTGGCTGGGCTCCTTTTGCTGGATACCATGGGGGACTTTTACATCTCAATTTCCAGCAAATTCACTGCTTTTAGATTGCTAAAAAGTCCAACACATAAAATTCAGGACAGATATGTCTTTAATGCATGTGTAAGAGCACATGTGAGAAAGAATTGTGATCCTGCCTGTTTTTTTAAAAAAATATTACAATATTCATCTAAGATCGTTCTGCCATTTTGAACAAAGAATGGAAAATCTGTGCTCCTCAGTAGTGTAATGTTTTTGTTTGAAAGCTTGTGTATGAGAGATCTTCCCTCGACACTTGGTGATTCTGCCAAGCTGAGTTCTTAATTGTTTCCACATTGTTTCTAGAATCTTGTCAGGCTAAGCCAGGGGTCTTCAAACCTGGCCCTTTTATGACTTGTGGACTTTAACTCCCAGAATTCCTCAGCCAGGCACACTGGCTGAGGAATTCTGGGAGATGAAGTCCACAAGTCATAAAAGGGCCAAGTTTGAAGACCTCTGGGCTAAGCACTCTGTTATCTACTTTAAGCATATACTCTGAGAACTATTAGGGAGGAACTGTCTTCATCCATTTTCTCTCACAGAAAATAACTGGACTGAGTTATCTCTTATGCCCCCCCCTCCTTATTGGGAAACCAGCCTGCTATATTCCACCACAATCATAAGATTTTTGAAGTTTTCAGAATGTACTGCAATTGTTTTTATTCCGTTGGAGTTCAACTTGTTTCCAAGAGTTTCACGAAGTTAAGCTTTCAGTAGCAAGTAAACGAATCAACTTTGCAACTTGTCATATCACACACAGCAGCTGCTCAGCTAAATTTTGTTGGTGTTGTAATCCAGTTAAGGTTCTCCTGGCCAGTGAAATCACTGGAAGGCAGAGTGTAGCATATGGAATGAGCCTTTACCATTGTGTAACATTTTCTGCTTGTAGACTTTATACTAAGCTATAGTGTGTTTCGTTTGTTTTGGGTTAGACACGGTGTGCGAACTCACCCATTCTGGCTTAGTGTGATGCTCAGACTAGACTTAATGACTTCATATGCAAGATGGTCTAAAAGTCTGGCTTAGTTGTTTTGTGTGAATCACATTCTTGTATGTGTGTGTGTAATCCATGGGATCCATTTGATATGGAAGTAAGGCTGATTCAAAGAGAATGAAATGCTAGAGAATGTTTAGCTCCAAGGTTATACATATCAGCATGCAACGTCATTGTTTGAGGAACTATTTTTTATTCCTAGTAATAGTACAGGAGGAATCTCTGGAAGATCTAAATGAAACTGTTTTGTTTTATTAAAAAAAAGTATTGTACTAATAAATATACATGTAAAATATATATTTTATAAATATACATTTATAAGGGGTGACATGATAGCAGGGTTCCAATATTTGAGGGGCTGCCACAAAGAAGATGGGGTCAACCTATTCTCCAAAGCACCTGAAGACAGGATAAAAAACAATGGATGGAAACTAATCAAGGAGAGAGGCAACTTAGGAACTAAGGAGAAATTTTCTAATAGTGAGAACAATTAATCGGTGGAAAGGCTTGCCTTCAGAAATGGTGGATGCTCCAACACTGGAAGTTTTTTAAGAAGAGATTAGACAACAATTTGTCAGAAATGGAATAGGGTCTCCTGCTTGAGCAGGGGGTTGGACTAGAAGACCTCCAAGGTCCCTCCCAACTCTGTTATTCTGCTAAATAGGTAAAAATACTTGCCTCTAATTGGCATCCCATTTCAAAAAAATTCTTTGCAGTTTCTCTTCAGCATTTTACCCCATAAAATAGGATTTGGTTCTTAGGTCTCCTCCACATATGACATTTACACTGATCTGTAATCAATGTTCCACTGTTGTTTTTCCCATGGCACTATTCTTAGACAGCCAAACCAATTGTCTTCCAAATCAGCTTCAGTGGAGCTAAAATCTCAAAAAAGTCATCCCACCTGAACTCAAAGCTCCCCAGTGCATTTTATAAGCAATCTTTTCTGTGAATCTTACATTAATCTTCCTAGCTTTGGAAGTGAAATTATCTGCTTATTCTTGAGATATTAAAAATCTATTTTAATTATATATTTTTAAAAGTTGGTGGTGATTTTGAAGCTCCTTGATGGTTGAAGACACTAAAAGGTGATATTTTCTGTGACATATTGGTCCCATACTCTGACTTCACCCAGGCTGCCCACATTTTGCAATTTTAAAAGTTCCCTTGTGGTTGTGAAATGTGGGAAGCCAGGAAGTCTACAGCTGCTGGAGACAAGGATGGACACTGAAAAGCAAGATGTTTACACAGTCTTCTCGACTGTTCACTTAGGAATATCTCCCCCAAGTTTTATTCTTTCGAAAGAAATTTCAATCACAGTTTTTTTGACATTAATGTAAAATAAAAATGGAAGAAGCAATTACAGATATTTATTGTGCATGTAGTCCTCAACGTATGACCCCAATTGAGCCCAAAATTTATGTTGCCAAGTGAGAAATCTGTTAAGTGAGTTTTGCCCCGTTTTATGACTTTTCTTGCCACGTTTGTTAAGTGAATCGCACTGCAGTTGTTAAATTAGTAACACAGTTGTTAAGTGCATCTGGTTTCCACATTGATTTTGCTTGTCAGAAGGTTGCAAAAGGGGATCACGTGACCCTGGGACACTGTGACCGTCATAAGTATGAATCAGCTGCCAAGCATCTGAATCACATGACTGTAGGAATGCTGCCATGGTCATACGTGTGAAAAATGATCATGTCACTTTTTTAATGCTGTTGTAACTTCAAACTAAGTGAATGTTGTAAGTCAAGGATTGCCTGTTCTTAATTTGGTTCCTTCTGGGAATGAAGGGAAAGGAAAGGCAAAAATGAGCGGATCTATCTTTGTTTAAAAGTTTTCTTGTCCTTTTCTCTTTTTTTTTGAAAAATATTAAGACACAGCAGATTGTTAAGTGTAGCAAAAGCAGAACATTGACCACTAAAATCTCAGAGGTTCAGGGATTGACTGCTATTTCAAAGCCCTTTGGGGGAAAAACAACCAAACAAACTTTTGCAGTGTTTCTTCTGCAGCAGAATTCTTTAAAATGTTTAAAAAATGTTTCAAGAGCAGGAAAGTAAAAAGTATTCCTAACAAATATGAAGCGTGTTGTGGTAAGATTTCCCCCCCCCAAAAAATAATTCACAGTGATCCCCATTTTTTAGTACAGTTCGTGGTTCTCTCTAATTTTCCCAAACCAGGCAAATAGCATATTAAAATCATGAGACTTAGAATCAGCCAGACATCAAAATATTAAAAAATATCCTTACTTTCTTTGTAAGAACATTTAAGTATGGCATCTCTCCAATATTCCTAGGAAAATAATTTCGGGAACATAGGTGTAAACAATAGTAAGCAGTCAGATGTATCTTTAATTTAATAAACATTTCTTGCTAAGTCACAAATGTAATTGGTGTTTGCAAGCTAAGGAAAGATTGGAGGGGTGAACTCAAGAAAAATGGCTAAATATGGATGCTTCCAAAGCGAAAATATTTGCACCAGATGCTTTATTCCCGTCTGACATATGGCTTTTTATTTTTGAAGCTGAATGCATCAGTATAACCACACCTGGATATTAAGTTAATGAGTATGCACAAGGAAATTAATGTTTCTTCTGCAGGATTAAGAAAGGTTCTCCACACCAACTTTGTTTCTTATGAAACATTAGCTTTTAATTCTCTAAACCTAAGGATTGAGCATGGGGGAGGGAAGCAAACCCTAATTAAGTGCTAATGAAGAATAAGTGTTGGAAGAGAGAAAGTCTCTAGTGCTAGGTAGCTTTGATAAAAGGGCTTTGAAATATTTAGCATTTGCTATCAAATTTACCGTGCGGATTATGACAGCTAAACAAACAATAACTTTATGGAAGGAAAATCAATTATTTACTTGTGCCCAGTTATGTGCTTTGCTGAGTTCTCTGCAAAAAAGTTTGCAATTGGCAATGTAAGTGCTTGATATTCATTATAAAACACTGGCTGTTTGCTTAAGCGAGAGGCAGCATAAAATGTTACTGAGATTTCTAACTAAAAGTACCAGGCCATACAATGCTTGAAAATACCAAAACAGAACAAGGAACCCAAGGAACTTACAGCTGTAATTATTTATTCAGACTAGAAGTCATGGGAAGGGGAAGGAATAGGGGTAGGGGTAGGGGTAGGGGTAGGGGAAGGAGAAGGAGAAGGAGAAGGAGAAGGAGAAGGAGAAGGAAAGGAAAGGAAAGGAAAGGCAAATTATATGCCAATTTATAAATACCATATATTCATTTCCAGCATTGTTCTTAAACATGGAGATATATACATGTGCTGTACAATTTTATTTTTTATGTTGTGAACTGCTTTGAACCTCTAAGGAAAGAAGATAAATATAACAAAAGTAGGGCTTTTTCCTCCCCCCCTCCCTTTTTTTTTGAATAATCACCCATCCTCTTTTCAAACCTATCTACTAAAAAAAGCAGATGCCAATATCAACTGGGGTATGTGTGTGATCAACCATCATTGTCCTCCCATCAAATAGTATGATATAAGCCAAGACTAGGAAAAAGAGAAAGGGTGGGATGGAGGGGAAAGGAAACTTAAGATTTTCAATAAGACCTACCATAAGAAAAAGACACTGGTCATTCCATGCGATTTGCATGACTAATTGCCACCACTATGTGCTAATGATAAGTCAATAAAAGCAGACTTCATGAAAGCAGAAAAGCATCTTCTTGTTTCAACCCAGTCTGTGGATCACCACTCCATCATCCAAGCTGGTCAATATTCATTTATTTATTAAATGTATATGCCACCTATCTCACTATTGAGCAACCGTAGGCAGTTTACATACAACATCATAAAACAGCAATGTAAAAGAATTAGAATGTTAAAACCTTAAAAACAATGAACACAAAAAACTAAATTAAGAAGGAACCAATAACTAAAACAGGATGGTTTAAACCCTATTGGTTGGAAACATGTGGAAGAGGCCTTCATGCTGCAGTGGATAGATAATGGCTAAAAAGATAATGATGAAATAGCATGGAGGTGGGATCTTATTCTTAATCTACTCCAAAATGGGGCACACAGACATTTTGTTCTTTGGATGCTTATCAAAGGAACTAACCCTAGAGTGTCAAAATTGCCTGCCAGCTCACAGGAGCTGAATGGAACTAAAGGTGACCCAATTTAAAGAAGAATAAGAGCGGAAAAAAATATCTCCAAGCTATTCAACAGACACTCCAAAATTTCCTATTCAGCTGCTAGCTAGCTGTCCTAATTGCCGGGCTTCAGAAATGACTTAAGGACACCTAATCAAAAATCACGAAGTTAGGAAACCATAAGCAAAAACTTTCAGCAATTGTTGCATTTCTGGAATAAGCCCCACATATGGAAAATGTTCATTGCTGAGCTTTTATGGCACTCTGGTTTGATATTTTGCCATCAGCAGCCCTATTGGTGAGCAGGCTCTTATACAGAAAGGATTTCCCCCTGTCAGTCTGAGAATACTGAATCACTGACCCACATTTTATTCTATTGTGAGAGAGAGAGAGAGAGAGAGAGAGAGAGAGAGAGAGAGAGAGAGAGAGAGAGAGAGAGAGAGAGAGAGAGAGAGAGAGAGAGAGAGAGAGACTAGTAGCAAGCTGTTAAGATCTCTCATTAAACCATTCCCTGGGTGACCAGATTATTTTTAAATGAAACTCCTTTTGGCAGACAAAGAACCCCAAGTTCACACTAGCTGCTTTTGTAGCTCATTAGAATTCAAGCTTTGCTAAAACAGTAAATTAATTTGGGACTGAACACTGGTTATGTTAAGTGGCATATTAAGGTGCATACAGTGGTGGGATTCAAATATGTGAATAACCAGTTCTCTGTGTGGATGCCGCTTCCGGAAGTCCATTCTGGGCCTTGCAACAAAAAATTAGCTACCGGTTCTGCCGAAGTGGTCCCAACTGCCTGAATCCCACCACTGTGCATATATCATTTTACCATAATTCAGTGAATTTTATTCCAGTGGGCTTGATGGCTCTGTAACCAGCAAAGAGAATCTGGTAGGTCAGAAACTGTCAGCCCTCCCAAGTAACCTAGGCAAAAATATAACTCGATGAGCTAATTCTACTTTATTGTACGGATACATTAACATTAATAGAATCTTGCAAGTCTGAAGACACAAATTTCCCATCACCATTTTTCACGATCCATTAGGGCAGGTCCTTCCTAAGTTTCTTCCTCTGACCATTAAGCCACTGGTCACTTCTGTGTCTTTTGTCTGATTGTCTCTCTTCCCCTCATCCCCCAAGGTCATCCTCCAAGGTCATCCCCCAAGGCTGGAGCTGTCTGTCTGAGATGTTTTTGTATACCTACAGTATATAGGTCTGGATGGGATCCTACCTTGTGGGTGTAATGATACTTGAGGTGAAGATTCAAGCTTGGCTTTCTGGTAGCTTAGAATGATGGAACAATCTGCCTACATCTGGTGAAGAAAGAAGCTGTGGCTGCTCCATCACTAGAGCCTTTTAAGAAGAGATTGTACAGCCACTTGTCTCCTGCTTGAGTTGGGGGTTGGACTAGAATACCTCCAAGGTCCCTTCCAACTCTCTTATTCTGTACCTTTTATGTGACTTAGGCTTAAGCCCTGTTTTTCATTCATTGCTTTGCTAACGGATCTCACCTATCTTTGTCAATCTCTTTACTATCTACAATTCCATGGATGATTTTGGACCAATCACATACACTCAGCTCCACCTGCATCTCAGAGATGTTGCTATAGGAAAAGACTGGAGGAGGGATATGATGTATCTACTTGAACTCTTGGAGGAATTCAATTGCATCAATTAAGACTAGCATAGTTAATGTCCTCTCCATTCATGTATTGAATTATTTTCTCCCTTTTATCAGTATAAAAATTATATACTAACAGTTTTCCAAAACTCATTAAGCTTACGGAAGCTGAATGCCAGTTTGGGCCTTTGTTTATGTAGTCTTACTTTATCCCTTGCCTGCCTAGAAAGCAAGCAGTTTGTCCATCCTAATAATTATTTATAAAGCTCAATCAATAAAGAACACAGTTTCAAAAACAAGCTTCACTAAGTCTAAGAAATGAATATTCTTGACGATGCTTTATGAGTGCTGTAGTTTATCCCCAAAGGGAGTTAAACTCTATCATCCTCAACAACAACAAAAATTCTTTAGCAATTCCTTGAATGATTTGTTTGTTCATGTGTGTCCAGGGAAGAACATTTAAGCTTGATAATTCAAACTTTCTTTATGCCCTACGGATCGTAGTTTTCCTCACAAGGGGAAAAATGACTATAAAATGATTATAAACCTGAATACTTCTTATTTAATGCTACATTCTTATTTGCTATGTGATTTGTTTCACTGCGTAACATAATATTCTCTGTTCTTTTCCACGATGTCCTTGTGATCCAACAGTCATTGTATATTGGCAGTTAGAATATAGGAGTTCAAAATGGACTAAGGGCTTTTGTTCTTGCTTCCTCTGGGGAAAATGCATTTATTTCTTCTCTCATGAGGTGGTCTATAAAAGGTCCCAAGGACAATGTATTGCTGTGTGTCAAAGCAAAGCTGGAACTGCTACCCCCTGGATATTATCCAACCTATTTATGCTCCCTCCCGCTCTGTGGCAATTGAAACTTCACTTCATCTTGATATAAGGAGGACACAGGAAAAACATTATCAGATAGTCTTCACATATATCCATCACTGCCTATTTCATAATTAGAATGTGGTTCATGTGTCCTATTTCATGGCTCATCAATGCTGTAGGAAGATTCGTACCTTAGAGTTCATTCACACCATTTAAATTCTTTGGAATATAAAAGCCTAGCTATTGTCCAGCTCTAAAGATAATGCAATCTACACCACCTGATTTTAGTTCTCACACAATTATTTTTTAACCTGCCAGTGGGCATTGTTAAAACTTGTGAATATTCCCCCCTCCCACCCTGCTCCTAAGAATATCACAAGATGTTTAACAAGCCAGATCAGTTATTCTTCATGGCACTATGTCATTTTACAATAGCAGTTCCTCCCCTGTTTTTCTCATGTAGGAGACATTTAAGGCTAGGATGTATATATAATAAAACTCAAATAAAACCCTTTCCTTCCCTTCCCTTCCCTTCCCTTCCCTTCCCTTCCCTTCCCTTCCCTTCCCTTCCCTTCCCTGTAATTAAAATAAGGCAGAAGAACATGTCCATGGAGCCAACAGTTTTTTTTTTTTACTATTTCTCCCGAGTATCACTAACGGGTAAAATTATTTCAGATACGTTTGCCACATTCCGCACAGATCCATGCTGGATACAGAAAAACCAAAACAATAATCCTTAAAACTATTAAGCCTTACTATAAAGTACTATAATTAATAATAATATTAATAGCCGAATGTAAATTTGAAGGGTCCAACTCAGGAATCTGACCTATGTACATTCTTTGAATAAACAGTATGACAGCTCAGTTAAAGATCAATTAGATGTTAGGAATAACATCTTAGCCTCATCGAGGGTAACAATGCACTAACAAGGTAAGTTAAAATGTTCACTACAGGAATGCAAGCTGGTCCCAAAGAATTAATAATTAGCCGTGGGAATCTAAGATTTTCAGATAGCATATAAGCCAAAATAGCAACTGGAGACATTGATTCTTATGCCCCTTTCTTTAATCCAAAAGCCCATAATGTATAATAAGGGAGGTTCAGGTAATCCTTGACTTACCACCACAATGGAGACCACAATTCCCATTGTTTGTTAAGCAAGGGGGTCAGTAAATGAGTCATGCCCACTTTCACAACCTTTCCTGCCATGGTTCTTAAGCAAATCACTGCAATCCTTAAGTGAATCACACAATCATTTAAGAAAATCCAGTTTCCCCCATGGCTTGTCAGAAAATGGCTGGGAAATCCACAAATGGTGATCACATGACCCTGGGACATTGCAAACATGGTTAAATAAATAATGCCGGTTGCCAAGCACCTGAATTTTGATCCCATGACTGTGTGGATGTGAGGACCACTCCCTTTTTATGGTGCCATTGTAAATTTGAATGGTCATTAAGCAAATGATTGTAAATCGAGGACTACCTGTATTGCTTCATCCATAGTTCATTACACATTCCAACATGTATGTTGTTGTTGTTAATTGCGAAGTCATGTCCGACCCATCACGACCCCATGGACAATGTTCCTCCAAGTCTTCCTGTCCTCTACCATCTTCTGGAATCCAACATGCATATCAATGAACAAATCAGTCCAGTTTACCTTTGTCAATCACACTGACCGCTATGTCCTATTGCGTGGCTGATGCTGACGTGCAGTTTTACTGTAACCTATCAAAGGGATAATTTGCATAGGTCTATAAAAAGGACTTGTAAACCCCTCTTTAGACCTCTTTCTCTTCCATTTCCAGTACTGATCCTATCAACCAACCCATTTGTAATTCTTCCATGTAATTGGGTCCTGTTTTCTGGTTCAAATACACCCCTAAATTATTCTCCTTCAAGATGCACTGAGGATTGAACTTAACTAAATTCTATTCTGAAATCATTAAGTTTTTCTCCCCCCCCCCAAAGAGTAGGGCCATCTGGATTTCTGAGGAAATGCTGGCCCCCATAGGTAAGTGGCAGAGTTGAGAAACAAGATTACCCTACTTTTGAGAGTTCATTAAATTCTGCACTTAACATGGAAGATAATGTTCAAGATGGACACATTTTTCCTCTTCTTTTACAAAACTAGACAGCTTTAATAGTAGTGTGCCCCCAAAATTGGCTTCTCCTATTTTTGCAGTTAAATCTTAGCTTCTGTCGTGGGTATTTTTCAGATTTAGTGATACGGGCAAACCAGAGAAAATTGCAGAGGGACCGAGAGATAATGATGATAAATAGCTGATATGATAAATGATAAATAGCTGGCCAACTGTAACATTCTTGGTCTCCATTATAGTCCTAAAACCATCCCACAAATAAATTTGGATGTAATTTAACAATAAACTAGCCAAACAGATTTGTTTTGTTTTTCAAAAGAAAAAAAAAACTTTGGAAACTAGAGGAGAGTTTTCCACACTATATTAGTTCTTAATTTCATACCTATCATTTAAAAAATGATTGAATTACAGCTGATAAACATACACGAGTGCTTTGTAATTGCTTCACCAAAGCAACAATCAATGGGCTATTTTACTGCAGAAAGATTATTAGGAGACTTACAAACCCCAGAAAGCTGCCTTGCTCCTATGGTTGTTAAATGTATTGTTGTAACACGGGGAATTTAAAGCTGACGTAGCAATCACATAAAAATATATGACAACATGCTTAATCTAAAGTGCATGTTGAGGATGGGGAGGTATATTTTCAAATATTTGCAGAATTTGTTAATAAATAAAGTTAAAGTTGTCACTAATGGCAGCTCTCAGCAAAACTTTTATCTATTTCCCCCAGATAAGTACCCCTTTGGGAGATGAATTTTTCCGCAGTCATATTGTACCTTCCGTTAATGAGTTGTGGGTCCTATTTGTTACAGTTTTATGTTAATGAAGCTTGTAATTTACCAACTAACTGGCTTGCTTTCAAATCATACTCTTATTGCTGTGACATTTTTTATTTTCATCTGAAACATTGATGTGCTAATTCGCATATTGATGGCAGCAGATGTATACCATCATAGAAAAGCAAGAAAAATATGAGAAAAAGCAGAAATGCATACACGCATAGAAATAAAAATTAAAAGAAAGGAAGGAGCAAATGAGAATGGTGTATTATCTTTTCTATTATTATGAAGCTTGACACCAATAATAAAATATTAGGGCTATAAAATGCTTCTGCTAAGGATCTCAATTTAGAGATGTGGGAACATGAATGTAGCATCTGATTGTCACTTTTTAAGCAGACCAATTCTAGGAAAAGACAGGGCTGCTTTAAAGACCCCAGACAGGTCCTAAATTTTCACTTAACATATATACGCTTAAGCAGCTTTCCAAATTACTCATGAAGGTTGCACAGCCCTAAAATAGTAGCCACAATGGTTTCTCACAGCAATACATAATTTTTGATGAATGGGGCCTTCTTCTGATCATCTGTCTCAAATAATGTTTGCAGTGTAGCTTAATATTTCCTTTCCATATAGAAAGATTCCTTAGATAAGACCATAATAATTGTATGACTGTGCAAAGCCTTCTCAAGAGGCACTTTTCTCCTTAAAGCATTAAACCATCCCTGTCCTGCTAACTTGTGTTTGTATACATCCACACATATGCACAGCTGCATTACTGGTGGTTTCAGCCCTAACATGATTTTTCCCCTTCGTGTTAAAAACCACATTACTTCTGAGTTCTTGATATACTATACTTGGCATACATTTGCTCATTGTAGTCCCTGTTTTTTTTTTAATTTGCCTTTGATGACATGAATACCATGAGGGAACATAAAAAGGTGCCTTATATTGACTCAGACCATTGATCTCTCCAGCTTTAATATTATCTGCACTAATTAGTAAGCAGCAAGAGTCTCACCCAGCCTTGCAAGAAGCAGCCTAGAACTTCTTTCATGCAAATCAATGACTAAGAGAAATTTGTCATGTCCCTAGAGACGCTGATGTATCTGTATCATGCGATCGATCCTGACCATTTCAATGCCTAAAGGATTATGCATCGTTCCTTTTCTTCTTTAGAACACAAGATAATTTCTTGTGCTTAAATTCTTCAAGAGCATCCTCATCTAGATATTATCATCAAAGACTAAAGCAAGACAACAGCCCTTCGAAAGCTAGAAATCATTGATCCATATTTGTGGGTTTGTGTGCGTCTATCCTTATTGGTTCCCTTCTGTGACGGTCTTCATAGGATTCTTTAAAACTAGAATTTCTGTAGAATGGAATATATATGATCTACACATGCTTTCTGTTCTGGACATTGAAGTAGAATTGGGGGAGAGATTATAAAGCAATAGCAATAGCATTTAGACTTACATACCTTCATAGTGTTTTGCAGCCCTCTCTAAGAGGTTTACACAGTCAGCCTCTTGCCCCCAACAATCTGGGTCCTCATTTTACCGACCTTGGAAGGACGGAAGGCTGAGTCAACCTTGAGCCGGTGAGAATCGAACTGCTGGGAGTCAGCAGAATTAGCCTGCAATACTGCATCCTAGCCACTGTGCCACCACGGCTCTTATCTATAAATCTATGAAATTGTGCAGGGTGAATTGCCTTGATGGACTTGGGATAATGCAATGATCTCCAGGTTCAAGGGTTCTCCTTCCCAAAGGCTAAAATGAGACTCAGTATCACATAGACCATGGGTGTCAAACTTGCCATATCATGTGAGGTGTCGTGACATATCGCAACTTTTTTCGCATTGCTGGAGCTGGAGTGGGCGCAGCCTCTGCATGATGCAACCGGCCCACGGACCAGCAGTTTGACACCCCTGACATAGACAATAAGAAGCTTCATGCTTGATTAGAACATATGGATGTAGAAACATGAAGTGACGAAGGATACGTTTGTTGGCCATTCCTGGAGTTGTTTTTGTATGTCAGGGACTAGATGACTTTACATGTTATCAAGGAGGACTCTGCAGTTAGAGACCAGTGAGAGCCAGCAGAATTTGATAAAAATCTGCTTGTGAAAAATGTCTATGGAGATTCTCAATCATCCAGGTCATGGTTGTCCCAAAGGTGCTTTATCCCAAAAGCAACTGGACTTTCATGGTTTTTCCCTTTGAAAATGTTTCATTTCTCATCCAAGAAGCTTCTTCAGTTCTTCTTTAGAAAGTGGAGGTAGAAAAGGCTGCAGGATTTTTTAAACAGATCGGAGGTCAGTGAGGATAGCTGGACCAAGAGTTGGAATCCAAGAATCTGAGAAACAAGTAATGTCCCTCTTTCCTATTCTCTTCTTTCCAATAGAAGGGAGTCCAGAAATAAAAGCACATAAACATGCTCTGTGAGTGATGAAGTGAAGGACACAGATAAAACATTGTAGAATTACATCTAATTTGAGTATAAAGGACTGTATTGAAACAGTTTGTTAAGCTAAGGGCAATGAATATTAAATAGCATTGTAAATAGAGAACAACTGTGTGTACATCTGGAAAATTCCTTTTTTAGACCTAACAAAGGTCAGGATTTAAAGCAAGTGTGGATCATCTCCTGCATGCAAATTCTTGGCTTAATCTCATATCCATCTGTCAAGAGCTGTCTGTTCTTCTCTGCATCCTCCTGATTAAAAAGGGAGAAAGAGTGAGCCTATCTTAATTCTATAACAATTGCCCCATGCCTGGGGTAGGGGGAGACTTCCAGGCTGTCTGATTTTATGCTTTACAGATTTTGTAAATTAGTAAAAAAGAATGCTTGTTCCTCCAGGACAATGGACTAACAAGGATCAGGGTTGCCCCCCCCCCCACTCCTAATTTCTTTCTGTTCGGAGTAATATTGTAGGATTAACTACACAGTAATTTGTAGGAGGCTGAAACTCCTACTTAATTAAAATAAAATAAAGCTGCCTGAGAAAACAACTTATTTGCACAAATCCGTCAACCAGAACTGATTCCCAAGCTTAAATTTATTTAAAAGAATCTTTTATTTCTCCACACACAAAACAATGTTCATGTTTCTTTCTTCCTTTTAAAAAAAATCATATTTATAATGCCAAAAGAATGAATCATTTTACCTACTCTTGTCTGCATTGTTAAAGAAAAAGATACTAGTTCAGTATAACAGCATTAGGAAAACACAAAAACGAAATTGCCCTAAACCATTGCAAAAAGTATGCCTGTGGTGTTTAATTATTTCTTTAATTACAGAAGTCCTAATTATAATTCACATTTGCAAATGCACACCAAAACAACCCACCGAAATAAAACAACAACCAGAGAACATAATAAGGATCTGTTTCAAAAGAAGCATTGCATAATTAAACTTCCAATTTCTGGTCTATTATTAAAAATGAAATTATCATTTCTGGGAGCCAAAAATGATGGCATTTGTCTTCATTCGCTTTGTGATCCAAAATCTGCATATTCACTGGCTTCTTTTGAAATGGATGTGGAACACATTCACAAAGATGGAATTTGCAAAACATTTGTACATTTTGGGCAGCTCCCTCTAGTTCTGCTTCTCCAGCCTGGAGCCATGGGCTTAATTGCTAAATGAGGACTGCATCCTTAGATAAAAAGCATAAATATGTGCAAACAGCCCTTTGGGGTAGGTACAGAGGAGGCAGGCCAAGAAGAAAGAATGAAGACAGACAATAATACTGAACAATGTTTTGTCTATAGTGACAATTCAACCAATTGATATATTTTTAATTATAACACTGCCACGCTTCTCAGAAATGCTGCTGTTTTTGAGCAGGGCGATCTCTCAGGTATGAATTCCAGCTACTTTTGTGTCAGGATGATATAAGTTTGCCCAAGGCATTGCTACTAGCTGAAAACACTTTTGACAGGTTCAATCCATAGTACACATTTTTTCCCCAGTTGAAACCCCAGTGAAAGAAAAGAAAGATTTAAAACTTGGACCTCGTTTTGAGGTTCACAGGCCTATGTAGATAAGTGTTAAGAGAGATGGGCAGCACTCAGCTGATGACCATTATCAGTTAAATACTGAAATACTGTGCGAGATATGTAGAATACTTTTTAAAAAAATTGATTGGAGATTTGATTCTATCACAATGAATACAGCAGAAGATTCTGCATGTAAAAGAGGATTCGTGACTTTTATGGGAGGGGGGAAATAATTTGGGGTGGGGAAAGGAAGGAATTCTTCACATCAGACTTCAACTCTAGCAAGGAAATTATGAGTCAACAAATCACATTGACAAATTCCTTATTTGTCTATCACACTTGGCCAATGAAGTATTCCATTCTGCTCTGCTCTGTCTTATTATTCTATTCTATTCTATTCTATTCTATTCTATTATAATCTAGTCTAGTCTAATCTAGTCTAGTCTAGTATGTTCCGTTCCTCTCCACTCCATTCCATTCTATTCGTATGAGTGCACTGATTCTTGCATGTTGCTATTTATTGAAAGAATAAGATTTTTTTCACCATGTTCTTCCTGTTTGACCTAAAATGAAATGGAGGCCAATATATATAGTTAAGGAGGCTGCCTAGCCCTAGAGAATCATGCAACAGAATACTAATACAGAAGCAGGAGTCATTTTGGCCAATTCAAAATAAAATAAAAATAAAATAAAATAAAAACCGTTCACACTATAAATTTGAACTGTCTAGAAAAATGCCCTGGAAATGAAGAAGTTAAAATATACTTATGTTTAATAGTTTTCCACTGTTATCAATTTTTTAAAAAATGGTACCATTTAAGAGGATTGTGAGTGTTCTACCTAAAAATTGGAGTGGGGTGGGAGTTTTAAGGTCCTGAAGTCTCCATTGTTCCATTGAACTGGGGAAGAAAAAAAGGTTGAGATGTTTTCTTGCTAGCTTTTAAAAATGAACAACAATCTTTCAAAAACCTGACTAGATAGGTTTATATGTTGCCTAAATCAAAGCATACTTGTTTGTTTTGTTTTGTGTTTTGTTTAATATGTGCTGTGAACCTACTCTATAATGGTTTGTTCAACACGACTTACAACATGTCAACTTAATCATACCCTAAGGAACTCTCACTCTCCTCCTATGCATATTCTTTTTTTAAAAAAAACCACCTTCAAAACAGGACTCTGTCTATCTGTAATAGATGTAATATCAAAGTAACTAACTAGAGAGAAGTCGAAGTGTTACTTTAAATGACAAAAAAATGACACCATTCTGAATGTGCTTGTTTTCCTAATGATAGCCACATCCAGGGTGGAAAATCTGATAGCCCAGAAAATGAATAATGCTGTTTCAAATAAAGCTTGAGAAGATGGTGCTTGAAAATTAACTAGGAGATAGATGAAGGAGTCTTCACTCAGAACAATCTCACCTTTTAGAAATAATGCCTTAACAAATTGCGACAGGCCAGGTAAATTTGCTTGGAACGAATACGGGTGCTATTATAAATGATGGATTACTGGATCTTGAAAAGTAATCAGTTACATATTACTGGTCTCAGAGAAGTTCCAGCCAAAAGATTATTCAGAATTTCTCCAGGTGTCAGAGAAGCTCTCTACACCGCATGTCCTGTTTGATAAAAGAGTTCACAAGAGACGAGACTATTAGAGCTGCTAGGAAACAGCACAAATGAAGCACAAATAACTTGGAAATTTGTAGCCCGAAGACAAGTCCAATGGCTTTATGGGTGTTCTTATATTAAGTAAGCAAGGTCTGCATAAACCTGAGCAATATCTTCATTGCTCAAGTTTATTATTAAAACAAGTGCTATCCAGAATTCAGTATGCATAATCTCTATTCCTTAAGCAGCTTCTCACCACAAAGTGAATAGTTCCATGATAAATATTGCACCAATATTAAATAGGAGCCGACCTCAGTGGACAGTCATTGTAATTAGTTGTTTCAGCCGGGCTAATATACCTACATCAGGCACCTTTGCAAATGGGCACATAAAATGGAAATGTTTTTAGCAATAAGGTGTTATACGATAGTTTAAAAAAGAAATATCTTACTACTGCAGTAAAAACAGTGCATGAAATAATCCAAAATGCATACCCCAAAGCAATCTCTTTCTTAGGTCAGTAGAAGTTTTACCAAATAGATGCAAGCTTTGGAGTTTTTTAGATTCCTGGAATTCAGTCCTGGAATAGAGTGGATTGTCTTTAAAGCAAGGACATGACTAACTGGAAGACTATTGATGTTTTGTGGGTTCATGGTTTTTTGGGTACAAGACAAAATGTATTACTTTATTTATTAAACAAATTTATGTTGAGATATTAAATGCAGTACAGGCATGATTTAAAAGTCTAGTGTTTACACATTAAATCTCTAGGGAATATAGCCAGTACCCTACATTCTTTTTTAATTTATTTCAACGGATTGGTACTATTGAATGCAATCAGCCAATCTCCCTAGCAACTTCTACTGCTAACTTTTAAGAAATATGTGTAGTCATAAAGTAATCATCAGTATTTCCCTATCCAGCAATTTTCATGGCATTATCTTATTTTTAAAAAATATTGTTCAGCTTTGTTCAGCAGATATTGATATTAGTTGTTTTTTTTGTTTTGTTTTTTACAAAAGTGTCTGTCATATTCTACATATGCCGACATTTATTTTTCATGTGTAATAATGCAGCATGACAGAAAATCTGTAGGGTCACTTTTAATGTAAGTGACTAGGAAGCAACATGCCAAAAAAAGAGGCAAAAAGGCAAAATAATAATAATAATAACAAAAACAAGAAGAAGAAAAGGTAAATAATTCATCTATATAAAATATTTGGGTGAGTTTATTTCCAATATTCTTTGAAAGCCAATCCAGGTCCGTGTTTATTTATCTATCTTGTAAAATGTTTGTAGTAGATGAATTCTCATTTTTGTTAATCCCCAAACTATTTACAGTAGTACACAGCTTTGATAGAATTCTATGGCTTTCCAACGCAGTCCCTAGCAGATAAGAATCTGTCACAGGGACACTTCGGCTTATCAGCAATTGTGCAGAAAGACAGGCTGTAGCAGATGGTTTCCAATTGATTATAATTGATACCGGTTCCTAATATAGAGATGAACTCAGCTGGATATTATCAGCTCAGGGTAAGAACATAGGTATGGGGTTTATAACAGTCAGCTGATTTGTTTGTCGCTGAGAAGAAATTGGTTATCTGGGTCTGGAGAGGTCTTTTTCCAGTCCTCACAATCAGATCTTTCTGAAAAGTGAAAATGTGAAAGTCTTGTGCCTAAGGGCATGGCTTGCCTGTTGAACAAGCAAGCCAATAACCAAGCTAGTAATGCAGAACGCCTGTAGCTTACAGCAAGGTCAAAACCCCAAGTCAGGTTTCATATAAAAGGATCAGGCAGAAGATGAGGTTTTGAACAAAGTAAAACTCCAAGGTCATCCTGAGAGTCATGAGTATCTCACCGTTCGGGCAAACTCCACTAAATCACAAGCATAGCAAAATCAAAGCTAATAGAGAGACAACAACTGGATTCCGACAACATATTAAATCTCAGAGAAGCATGTAGAGTGATGGAAAAGGAGAGGAATAATGCTTGAGCCCAAACAAATACAGTAATTGCAGGATATATTAGTATTCTGGGTGATTATTGTTAACTGGAAAAGGCATATGTCTTTCTCTAATGTGGGGCAACTACTTGCATGTGTGCCCAGTCTCACCCTCCTGAAAATGTGGAAATGTGGATAATAAATCAGGGGAAATTCAGAGTATAAACTGCTTATCCATTCGTCACCTTAACCCCAAATGTTCTTGGAAATATATGTGTTGAGATATTGCAAAAGAGAGCAGGAATTTTTCTGGTACCAAGATCTGCTGTTCAATCTTGTATAATGCAAGAATAAGAGAGGAGGGAATGTAATTTCTTTTTTAACCCAATTACTGCATATTTACCTTGGGTATTTAAATTGTTAATCGCTTGGTATTGGTAATATTTTGATAATTTATAAATTGAAAAAATGGCATATTAAATTCTGTCAATACCTCAGCTTCATACATTGAAGAACTAGACTCTGGAAGAATTATATTTATGTTATATATGATAATAAACTATCTAACCTAACCAGTAGGATATATGTCTATGGAGATTCTCAGTCATCCAGATCATGGTTGTCCAGGAAGCAATTGGAGTTTCTTGTTTTTCTTTGAAGACATTTCACTTTTCATCCAAGAAGCTTCTTCTTGGATGACTGGATGGTGGGGAATGGAAGGATTTATATTACTTGCAGCTGGTCATTTGCATTCTTTTACAGAGTTATTGAGGCCACTTGGAAGTTGTCTATATCCTCAAGATCACCTGAGTAGTGCAAATTGGTGTGGAGCTTTCTTGGAACTGCTGAAAGGACTGTGTTGTGGAGCTGTGCTTTCTGCAGGATGTTTTTCATCCTGTGTCCTGGCACAGGCTGTGGGGAGGAGTCTGTGTTGCCTGCATCTCAAACTGAAGCACAAATAGTCTTGCAATTTTTCTGGAAAGCTGTTTACACACCCGCACCATTCAATAGGATATGTGGGGTTTTTTTTTTAACTTAATCTGACCACCTGGAGGCAATATATGACAGTTTTATCTTTATTTGGGCCTCATCAGACATATGTATCTAGATAGTTGCGCATCTGATAAGACTCAAATAAGGACGAAACCGGTCACATTCTGCATCCTGGTGTCAACATAAGTAAAAAAGAATGACAGCCCCCACAATGGGGATGGCTGGAAATCATGTAAAATTTTGTACATGAGAACCTGATACAATGGAATAACTGTATTTCTCTGCTCTGAGACCTTAAGAGAAAGTGGATTATATATGCCATTCTAAAGAGAAGATGTGTGGAAATTAAAATACCTGTAAGTAGACTTGAGCATTCTGATTGGTTGCTAAAGGGCAATCTGTATTACTTTATTTTATTTTATCTTATTAAATAAAAGATGGGCAGCAATCTCATGAGATTTTAGTACTATCAAACTTTTATGAGATTCCAAGGGAAAATTTTAAAATCATAGGAGATATAATGATTTCATGAGTATTTCTAAAGTTTGGAGTTAAAAAATGGGATCTTATAGGTCCATCTGGAAATATCATACTTGTCTGTTGGTTATCACAATTATACTGGCACACAGGTGCGTAGTGTTGCTTTAAACTCTCAATTACGTGAATAGATGAGGGAAGAAGTCATAATAAAAACCCTAGCAATAAGGCAACGTATCCAGTGGTGGAAATAAATGCAGTATGTAGCCAAAGAGGAACAGATGTTGGAGCAGGTGCTCTGGGGTTTTGGTGTGTAACAGAGCAGTGAGGGAGCACAGTCAGATCAAACATGAGAACAGATGGAACCAAGATCTACAATAGGGTTAGGTTTTCTTGTGGCTGTTCCAGGACCAGGAAGAGGCTGCCCCGTGCAGTATTTATAAAAAAAAAGGGGGGGTAACATTAGTAGCTTTGTGTTCATCCAAGGAACCTCTAGGGAAACAATGCTTAGTCCTTGCTTGTTCTTGGGCAAAGATCAGGAGCAAAATTGTGCCTTGTTCCCATCTGCAACGCAGAGCATAAAGGGAAGCGAAGCAATTGAGGCGAGATGCTCTCTGGCATTAGCTAAATGTTTACAATGCAATTACCTATGGTGTTAAGAGACAATTACACCTCTAAAATTGTGTGACATTGAAGTGCAGATGTGGCCTTAGTGCAACCAAACATTAAGATCCTTGCATGAATTATAATTTAGCCGGAAGTAGCTTTGTGTTAGGGATCAGTTCCAATGTGGTGCTGGCCTCGGGTGGCTTCCATTGTTTTTTTCGTTAAGCAGCATGTGATATTTAATTTGCATGGGAATACCAACAGTGCATTGCAGAAATCACTGCTGGTCCCTTTCTAACCATTAAAGCATTTGCTATTAAGGCTTTGTTGGTCTACAAGTAAGGCAAAAATCAACCATTTCCCAATACAGGTAATCTTCAACATATGATGATTCATTTGGCAACTGTTTCAAGATACAAAGGTGCTGAAAAAAGTGACCTTTGACTGGTCCTCACAGTTGCAACTTTTCCAGTGTCCCAATGGTCGATCCAAATTCAGGTCTTAGCAACTGGAACATATTTATAACAGTTGCGACATCTCACGGTCCCATGATCACCATTTGTGACCTTTCAAGACAGCTTCCAAAAAGGAAGAGCAATGGGGGAAGCTGGATTTGCTTACAACCATGTGATTTACAGAATAGAGAATAGAGAATAACAGAGTTGGGAGGGGCCTTGGAGGTCATCTAGTCCAACCCCCTGCTCAGGCAGAAAACCCTATACTGCTTCAGACAAGTGGCTGTCCAGTTTCTTCTTTAAAACTTGCAGTGTTGGAGCATTCACAATTTCTGAAGGCAAGTTGTTCCACTGGTTAATTGTTCTGTCAGGAAGTTTCTCCTTAGTTCTAGATTGCTTCTCTCCTTGATCAGTTTCCATCCGTTGCTTCTTCTCCTGCCTTCTGGTACTTTAGAGAATAGCTTGACTCCCTCTTCTTTGTGGCAGCCCCTGAAATACTGGAACCCTGCTATCATGTCCCCCCTTGTCCTTCTCTTCATTAAACTAGACATTCTCAATTCCAGCAACCATTCCTCATATGTTTTAGCCTCCAGTCCCCTGATCATCTTTGTTACTCTTCTCTGCACTTTTTCTAGAGTCTCAACATCTTTTTTTTTACATCGTGGTGACCAAAACTTAATGCAGTATTCCAAGTGTGGCCTTACCAAGGCATTGTAAAGTGGTATTAACACTTCACGAGATCTTGATTCCATCCCTCTGTTAATGCAGTCTGATCACAGCAAAAAAAGAAAAGTCATGAAATCAAGTGTGCCTTACTTAACAGCTCCCTCACTTAGCAATGTAAGTTCTGGGCCCAACTGTGGCTTTAATTCTAGGATGACCTGTATCTCAGTAAAGAAATGAGACAGGCAATCACTAGATTCACACAAGCTGTTAAACCAAAAAAAAAAAAGCCTTTAGAGAAACGGAACAGGATGGCATAGCCTTTGAGCCAAGGCAATGCTTATTCATTAACTCTAGCTTTACTAATGCCATTCCTAGGGAAAAACTGCCATCACCGTTGTATTACACCATCTACATGCATTAGGTTTGAATTGCCTACTGGTACAATTTACCCAAAGTAAACTTGGGATTTAATGGGCAGGGAACATGTTCAAAGGCATTAGTAATGTCTAGAAAGCTAGAAGCAAATGCTTATTAAAGCCAGACAGGGAACCAGATCTGAGGGGTGAATGATGGGAAGAGGCTACCGGAGGATCCAAGCTAGAGCACTCATAGCATACCTGCAGGGCACACATTTCAGGCCCCAGACAAAAAAAGCAGAAAGAAGTTTTAGAAAGTGTACTAATAAGAGCAAATGTTTCAAGGAGGAAGAGGCCGATCTCTTTGCAGTGTCCAGGTCTGTCCAGGGATTTTTGCAAAGCCCTTTCACTGCTGAAGACTTGGAGTAAAATAGCCAATGGCAACATTTGCAGAACAAACTAGATGAGGCTGAAAGGGTTTGGGCAGTTTGTGATTCAGCAGGTGGCCCAAATCCAACCATCGTCTCAGCATTATCTAAATTAAATCATCAGATAGTTCATGGAATGTTGTGCAAGCGTTGCAGTTGTGCTTTATGAACCTGGAGTTAAGGGTTTTCAGCATGCCATGTGAATCCTACCATGTCTGCAAAAAAAAACAAAAACCCACTCCAAAACACTTTCATTTTCTCACAAAGGAAAAATACTAGGACGGAGAGGTATAAGAGAGAAGTTGAGTGACTTGTAAATCTGGTCTCTGGTTTCAGGGATTTTGAGTTTAGCGATTTTGTAAGCTTTATGTATTGCTTTATATATATATATCCAAATTTCTTTTTTTCTGACAAAGAGTAAAGAATTAAATTGGGAGACTAAGATGGACCATTTCTGGCTTTTTTGCCTTCATCAGTTAGCCATACCCTTTATGGGATTCGAACCTGGAAAGTTATACATACTAGGCAGTGATTTAGTCACTGAGCCACAGGTTCTCTTCCCCTCTTTGCCAGAGAGAGAGAGAGAGAGAGAGAGAGAGAGAGAGAGAGAGAGAGAGTGTTAAACTATAGATCTGGTTTATACATGTTAACTCATGTTTACTTGTTAAATAAACCACAGTTGGTTGCATATGTAACATGTAAACTACATTTGGAGCCTCTATTTTCAGAGCAGAATGTGGCCAATGACCCTCCCTATAAACATAGCATGGTGCATGCAAGAGCCATGGTGGTGCCCGGGTTAGAATGCAGTATTGCAGGCTAACTCACTGCTCGCAGCCAGGAGTTCGATTCTGATTGCTCAAGGTTGACTTAGCCTTCCATCCTTCCAAGATCAATAAAGCGAGGACCCAGATTGTTGGGGGCTATATGTAAACCACTTAGAGAAGGCTGTAAAGCACTATGAAGCGGTATATAAATCTAAGTGCTATTGCAATTGCTTCGATTCTGAAGTGAAAATCAGTTAAGAACTAGCCAAAAAATGTCATAGCATGCTGACAAGAGCAAGTTATATATCCCTTCAAAATCCAAGGAAAACTTTGCTGTGTCCATATGTCAAGATTTTGCTCATTTTGAATCATCATTAGTGTCTTCCTAAAATGACTTCAGTGGTTGGGTTTTCTGGAGCAATATTTGGTAGTAAATTTCCATCTTCCTATTTCATGCAACTTGACTGTTTGACTTGAACTCTGCTAAAATGGCTGGATGAGTATCTTCTTTGTAAACAGCTCATTGCCCTCTGCCAACATGAAGATGTTCCTTTCTTATAATTTAAACTCACTGCTGTTTCTTCACATTTTCTCATTCTTTCATCAGCCATTTTACAGATTTCCTAGCCTTGAAGCTGCATGATTGTTGACTGCTGACACAACTGCCAACTTTGTCCACCAAACTGCTTCCTTATGGCTCATCTCTCACACCAGCCACCCAAAAGTTGTCTATCCTTGCTATAAACCGTGATTTATAATAGTTTGCTTTATGCAATACATTAAACAAAAGCATAAAGTAATCACATTTTGTTTAGTACTCTATATGAAGTAAGCCAGTGAATTTTTTTTTTTAAAAAAAAGATCGTTGCACATAGGTTGCAGTCTAATCTCCTGCAATGCTGAAGATATTTGTAAACGAAAAGCTTCAATACAAAATATACATTTCCTTTATTTGTGAAACTGCATTTTCCACTGGGAGCATAGGAGAAGGAAGAGAAGTATGAACAAAGAGTGGGTATAGCACTTTATTTGATTATATTGTGGATAAAAGTTCAAAAGGCAAATTTCCTTCACAAATATTCTAGTTATCTATCTAGAGACAGAGCAGAAGAATTATTTTCTCCATGGGGATTTGAAAGCTATTAGTACTTTGCTGTTTTATATCCTTTTAGAAATAGCTTCTCAGATGAAGGAAAGTGTCTTCTCTCTGAAATGGTCAGGCAGTACATTGCTCCTGTAATATGAAATAACTGCTTTTTTATTACATGATTTGCATCTTTTACTTCTGTGGTTTTCGAAACTATTTATGCTCTGGCACAAGAAAACATATCTCTTATTTACGGGAATGAGCGAGAAAATGTTTATACAGCTAACATTTGAAATGCAACTAACATTCTGAATGAAGACATATTTTATTGACCTTGTCAACTGCCCCAGAGATGCTGTTGATGCTGCTGTTTAGATTGACAAATTGATACGAATTAATTTCTCTAGACTATTAGCAGTTCAAAGCAGAGACTAGAAAGATACCATGGATAATTATAGGCAACTCAGAACCCACTGATCATAATCTGTCCCAGCACTCTCCCGGGTACCTATCAAGCTCCATCTAGCTTCTTTAAAAAGAGCCATTGAATTAAAAAGAGGGAGAGGAGAACAATAAAATATGCTGCAGGGAGACTGCCTGATGCCCACCATATTTTAAGATCACATTAGAAAGATCACATTCTTGAGCTCTAATAGAAAGCTTATTCATTTGTCCAGTGAGTAGAGGGCTGTAAGTGAATGCCTAGGTACTTAAAGCCCTTGAACTTGGTTTTGGATCAATGGAGTTCAAGAAAGTCCTTAGGGCGATAGATACTAAGATATCTAAGGTACTAAGATATAAAAAAAGACTTGTTTGGGTTACGGATAAGATAGTAGCAGCATCCGCATACAAAGGGATTGAAATAGGATGGTGGGCAAATATTTGGGTGAGGGGAAAAGCTAGTTTAGAAAGAGCTGCAATGATTTCACTTCTGTTGAACAGTAAGGAGGGTATCAGCCTTCCCAGGTAGACCAAACAGGAATCCCAATCAGATGAGCTAACTATTATAAAGCTACGTTAACAGAATCTTGCAAGTCTGGAAGTACAAACCCCTGCCATCTCTTTTTACTGTCTTAGGAGGTTCTTTTTTTGTGTGTTTCTTTCTCACCCATTATGTAGCTGTGGGCTATGTTCCCTCTTATCTGACCATTCCCTAAGCAGCATCTCTTTCCCAAATGTGGAGATTTGATCTGAAAATGATTAGAATGAGGACGAATTGAATCATCCATGATGAGTCCAATCAAATGACACAATTCAAAAGTCTTCTTAACTCCCAGAATTCCTAAGCCAGTGTATGGAGAAAACTGGTAAGGAAAACAGAATACTTGAGTACTTGCATTTTGATCAACACTACAAAAGATGCTTGTACCAAAAATATATATATAGAAAGAGATAAAGGTTGTTCCTAACCTTTGGCACTTTTCTGGAACTACAATCAAGGTATCTGGAACTTCAAAATCCAGACAGACATTTGAATTAACAAAATTCTAGAAGTGCCATTGTTTCTATCATGCTTACAACATTTATTGGTTGGTTGGTTGGTTTTTAACTTATTTAATATAAATATAATCCCAAAGTGAGTTCTTAACAACTACTGTACAACAGGACAAGAACCCTGCGCACCTAACCTCCCAATTAGTCTCCAAATGTTGCAGCATAGAGTAAACTAAAACAAAAAAGGGAGCACACTATCCAAGTTGCTTGCATAGCAATTAACTCAACTGAGTCAACTTCCCCTACATTTCAGGTAAAGGTGCAGCCTGAAGATAAACCATCACCTTCAGACAATGCAGGGAAATATACAACAGAACATGCAGAAATGAGTCCTGATTTCATCCTTTTTTTTTCCTAGCATAAAAAGAAAATGGAAATGAAATTGGCAAATTTTCTCTCTTCTACATCAGCTAAATAATATTTAGGGCAGCACACTGTATATATCATGGTGAACTATCAAGCAACAGTGATTATAGGGCAGTGGTGGCGAACCTTTTAGAGACCGAGTGCCCAAACTGCAACCCAAAACCCACTTATGTATCGCTAAGTGCCAGGTGGGCATGGCCCACTGGGTGGGCGTGGCTGTGGTGGTCATGGCAGACTGGGTGGGTGTGGCCAATGTAGGCGTGGTCACCTTGATGTTGCTCATAGGAGGGACACCTGTGGGGGCCAGGCAGGGTTGAAGGAGATCCAGGGGGTCTCTGGCAGATGGGGCGGTGGGCAGGAAGCTTGTCCTATAGGGTGAGACGAGGCAAGGCGAGGCAAGGCAGGGGTGCCATTGTTGCAGGGCAAGGCGACGCAGGACCCAGGGCAGCTGCTGCCTGACACCATCAGCCCCCGCACACAAAGGCCAGCGAGCGCATGGGGGCCAACAGTGTCCGTCAGCAGCCACAGCCTGCCAGCCCCTCAACCAGCACACTCTGGGGCTCTGCAGCCACCACCAGCAGTTCAGAGAAGCCGCCTCTGAGCTGGATGGCCGGCCGACAGCTGAGGAGGTGATGCAGTGGGTCGTGCTTGGGGAAAGGAGAGCATGCGAGGCCAGGAGGGATGGGATGGGGGGGATGGAAACCAGCCGTGCTGGGATGCATCCGGCCACGTGGGACCTCGGTGAGTTAGTGGGCAGCTGGTTGAAGAGGGATGGTTGCCATCTCCAGGGCATGGTGCACATGCCCACAGAGAGAGCTCTGAGTGCCACCTCTGGCACGCGTGCCTTAGGTTCTCCACCACTGTTATAGGGGAAGATTTGTCAGGGAAAAATAACACAGCAATAGCATTGATATACCGCCTCATAGTGCTTTACAACACTCTCTGGGCAGTTTACAATGTATTGTTTACATATTGCCCCCTAGAATCTTGGTCCCCATTTTACTGATCTCAAAAGGATGGAAAGGCTGAGCCAACCTTGAGTCCCATCAGGATCAAACTCCTGTCTGTGGGCGGATTTTGCCTGCAATACTGTACTTTAACCACTGTGCTACCAGTGAGGAATAAGGAACAGTTATCTGATCTGTCTATGATCTGTCTATGATAACAGACTATCATAGCCTTCCACTCTGTTGAATGCATGCTCCTTGTTTATAATCCACTGACAAAATCCTGAACTGCGTGAAAGAGACAAAAAGTCTGCATATACACACCTGCAATCATCTCAAGAGGCACTGAGCATTAACAATGCTAAGGTACCCTTCTGCACCATCTAAGTTTCATTGATATATTTGCTCTCTCCATAACATTAGCTTCAAAATATTATTTTTATGACCCAGATGTTGAATAACATAAGATCATCCTGACTTCATTAACTGAGAAACCAGAGAAAAACATGAAGTGGTGAGCAAGACAGTCACAGCCTATATTGTTTGAGTCCTGCTAAGAAAATGTCAAAAGGATTAGATATCACCATTAGCAGTGGGAAATACTGAAAGGATATCATGAGATAAGAAGCCATAGACTATAAAAATAATGTTGTCTCTCAGTGGATTTCAGAAAAAGAAAACAGACATAAGCTACTTGCAAAAAACAGAAACAGTTTGTTGGTGTTTGCAACCTGCTTCAACATTTAAGTCTTGTAGATTTAGCTCTGTCGAACGCAAGAGGGGATGTATTGCTAAATCCCAACAACACTTATCTGAATTGGTCTTATCTTTTTAGTAACAGAATTTACAGTAAAGTGCTATTATACCAAAATGATAACACAAAGATAGATAGGTAGGTAGGTAGGTAGGTAGGTAGGTAGGTAGGTAGGTAGGTAGGTAGGTAGATAGATAGATAGATAGATAGATAGATAGATAGATAGATAGATAGATAGATAGATAGATAGATAGATAGATAGATAGATAGATAGATAACCTCATTTTTTACATTTAATGTGGGCACAATGGCACACATTAAAAATGAAATTTAGTTGCTTTCTCTCAAAGTGTACACATACATAACACACATTCAAACATATTATATACAACATATGTATAGACCTACACCCTTACATATAAGTAACATATAAATATTAATCACACAAGTTAATACTGTGTGGAACAAAACTGTGACTGAATCTGGATGTTTTGCTTCGGATACCATGGAGCCCCCTCCTCCCAGAAGGTAACAAAGAAAAGAAAGATGAAGTTTATCTGTGTTTGTTTGCCCTTTGGCTCCTGTATAGCCAGTCTTGTCTACTAGCACGAGATAGGAATGCTCTGTAATCTTCAAAGAAAAGAGAATACATTGTGCATTGCTAAAGGCACAACTGAACCACATAGTAATCACAAACAATGGGAGAACAAGTCATATTAATTGCTTGTCAAGGATTTTTCTTTTGTATGGTCCAACAAGATTACTTCATGCCACAAGCTGAAAACATACTGTAAGGCTCTAATTAACCAGAAAGTCAAGAACCTGGTAGCACACAATAAGTGTTGTTTGTTCACACCTACCTTAGATTGATGGACTGCCGGCATAGGCTGAGTTTCTGGGTTGTGTTTCCCAAGGGACTGGCAAAAAAAAAAAAAAAAAAAAAAAAAGGCCAAGGCATGCTAAACTTGACTCTCTAGCTGAATTTTGTAGGGAATAGAAATGAAGTTTCTGAAATAAAATCCTTAGCTTAAGAAAAAGTGAGAAAATGGCATTAACATTAAATGGGCTTCTTAAACCACTCAATGAAAAATCAGAAAGAACATTGTCTTATAAAGTTCACAGGCATCATTGTTCATACACCAATGTCCGCACATTATACACCAATGGGAAATAAAGAAGATGAGCTGAGCTCCTGGTAAACAAACCAAATATGATTTAATAACTATAGCAGAGACCTGGGGGATGACTCTTATAATAAGAATATAGCAATTAAATAGTACATTTGTTCAACAGGAACAAAACCAGTAATAGGGAAGAAAGGCTGCATTGTATATTTAAAATATCAATTCCTACTCAAGAACCCAAATGAATGAATTGCAAAGTGCTGTAAGTGTGATGACAGTAATTTCACTGGATGATTGGCAAAGGTGATTGGATAGCAGTATTTACCTCTTTTCTTTAGGTGCATGATGCGTAGACATCTATATTCCCACGTAATGGTTAGGTATACAGTGCAGAAGTATTCTTCTCCTCCATATGGCACATTTGTATAGAATAGATGATCTTTTCCATTGTTAGTCTAAAACCCTGGGATAGTCGCACTGCTACTTGGTATAAAAATACTCCTTAACATTGGGATGAACTCATCCTTGGCCAGAGTAGGCATAAAGTCTTCTTGTCCTTAGCAAAACCAAGTGAGTTAAGGCCATCAAAAACAGCTCTGATTAATTTCATTTATTTATATGTGACGCTACTCTTCAATATTTTTCAATGACTATTCACTCGCTATTTGCAGATTTCAAAGATTAATATGTTTGTGTTTCTCCATAATCTCTGCAAGTATCTCTTTCATGTGCACTCTGTGTGTGTGTGTGTGTGTTTGTGTGTCTGTGTGTATTTGAGTTGAGAACGTCATCACAAAATATTTTAAAAATTGCATTTAGCAAGTACATTAAATTAATTGAAGGTACTTCTATAAACACAGTAAATTCAGAACGCTAACAATTCTGAAGATCCTAATGCAGAGCGCCAAATTTTAATTGGATTGTGTCAAATCTTTTACTTCATAACATATATGGATATCACCCTCCATTTCCAGCATATGCCCTCAAAATGTAAGGCTTTAGCTGTCAGAGATAAAATTCATTCAGCTCCAAACATTTCTCTTAACAGTTCTTTAATGGAATACACACATACACATACACACACACACATACACACAACTTATTCAGATTAATTGGCTTCTGTGTTTAAGCTGTGGCTTCCGTACTTGGTTTCTATATGTGAGATAGTTTATATTTGAAGAATAATCCATTTAATTTGAAGCATCATGCATTTAAAACACGCATAAAGCACTTTATTATTTTCTTAAGGTCTTGTGTATGCATAAGATAATAGGACTTTTAAAAGTGAGTCAATCCGGCCACCATGCCACCAAACCTCAACAAAGGAAAGACCTGGGAAACATAATGCCTATAAAAGTAAATCAAACTATTTGTAAGCAAGATTGAAGACAAACAATTCAGTGTGGTTTTTGACCATTCATCATTCTTCTGCTGAGACTGCATTCAGTTCATCTGTTCAATTCAACCTGGTAATTTTATTTTTTCTTCACACTTCATTCTTCATATATTCAGATACAGTTGCCCCCAGAGGCAGCCTCATTTTGTCCCCAAAGATAACCTGTTATGATAAAAGAGGACATCACATTTATCAGCAGCGTATTAAAGTAATATTAAGGAGAGTTTGCTAGCGAGCCTGCTGATTTTTGCTACTGCTAATGTTTAAAATCAGGTGAACAGGATTTCATCTTAGTTATACCAAGATGGATGTGTAGGAAGTTACATTTAGGAGCTCTGATATGCTAGTTTGCTATGACTGTTGCTATAAAAGCAGACAAATTTAGCAAAGGAGTCGTCTTGAATGACTTCATTCTACCCTTGAAAGAAAACCATTTGATTGCCTATTTCAGTATTTATCAACCTTGGCCAGGTGACGATGTCAGGACTTCAACTCCCAGAATTCCCAAGCCAACCATGCTGACTGGGGGAATTCTGGGAATTGAAGTCCAGATGTCTTCACCTGGCCAAGGGTGAGAAACACTGATCTATTTTATTCAAGGGAGAAGGTGAACAATCTAAACCAGGGGTAGTTAACCTTGGCTCTTTTATGAATCGTGGACTTCAACTCCCAGAATTCCTGAGCCAGCTAAGCTGGCTCAGGAATTCTGGGAATTGAAGTCCACGAGTCATAAAAGAGCCAAGGTTGACTACCCCTGATCTAGACTATGAAAATATGTGTTCATTCAGCTAAAACGTTTGCTTGATTTGATGGCTGACAATTGGCTGTAGCTGCCACTGAAAATTAATTGAAATAAAACTAAGATTCTATATATTTTGGTCAAAGACCAAAAATATGCAAACACAAAATTAATAAAGTAGTTAACCTATAAACCACAGTAACAGTATTCATGCTAAACAGTCATCTCAATATGGATTCTACTGTTGAAGGAAAAATCTTCATCAGGGTCCGGTCCAAGCCGGGAATAATCAAAATGGAGACTGCTTTAGAAAAAAGGTTGTAGTTTATTGAAGAGGAGAGCCAGACAGGGAAAAACTGACTACACGTAGCTGGGAGTGGTGGGTTTTTATACCTTCTGGGGCTCTTGAGATTGTTTCCTGTTCCTGTTTGAGGCTTTGTATTTCCTGTGTCATGTACTTTGACCTAAGTACCTAAGTCTGAGTGTGTCCTTTTGGTATTGGTGGGTTAATCTTATTATGTCCCCAAAGGTCATGTCTTTTAGAGTTTGGGAGAGGTATGTAGATTTCAGGTGTCTTTGTCTTCCTAATCTCTTCAGTTTCTAACTGGAAGGCTCCAACCTTCCTGAATGGATTATTGAATTTGCATTTCTAAAAGCTGGCCTCCACCTAGGGGCTGGGGCTGATTTCTGGGAGCTGGTTTCTGACTTTTTTAAAGATCTTCTTCATTATTCCTTTGGGGAAATATATTCTGCCTTTTTAATATTTCCCAAAATATTTCTTTCTCCGGATTCTTCCCACACTACAGAGAATATAACTATTTAGAGGCATTTAATAATATTAATTGGGATAAAACCAAGATCTTATATATTATTGCAGTCAAAAGATCAAAATATATGAACACAAAATTAAGAAAATTGGTAAACTTATGAACCACAGTAAAATATGAATACTGAGCAGTCAACTCAATATGGATTCTACAGGAAATATAACTATTGAAAGACATTTATTAAGATGACATCTTTAACTAACAGAAGATATTAAAGACAGAATGAATCTAAGTAGCTAAGAAACTTAAATATTAATGGCATATATATCATGTGCCAATATCCTTGTGCATATGTAAAAACAAGTACAGGTAGTCCTTGACTTACAACAGTTCATTTAGTGACCATTTGAAGTTACAATGGCACTGAAAAAAATGTGTGACCATTTTTCACACTTATGACCATTGCAGCATCCCCACGCTCATGTGATTTACATTTGGATGCTTGGCAAGTGGTTCATATTTATGACGGTTGCAGAGTCCCTGGGTCATGTGATCATTTTTGCAACCTTCTGACAAGCAAAATCAATGGGGAAGCCAGCTTCACTTAACAACTGTATTACTAACTTAGTTGCAGTCATTCACTTAAGATGTTGAGACTCTAGAACAGGGGTGTCAAACTGCCAGCCCACGGGCCAGATGCGTCATCGGGAAGCCATGCCCACCCCATTGCCAGCAATGGCAAAAAAGCTCCGATATGTTGTGTAACGTCACATGACATTGCAACTTTGACATGTCTGCTCTAGAAACAGTGTAGAGAAAAGCAACAAAAATGATCAGGGGACTGGAGGCTAAAACATGTAAAGAACAATTGCTGGAATTGGGTATGTCTAGTTTAATGAAAAGAAGGACGAGGGGGACATCATAGCACTCTTCCAATATCTCAGGGGCTGCCCCAAAGAAGAGGGAGTCAAGCTGTTCTCCAAAGCACCTGAAGGCAGGACGAGAATCAGAGGATGGAAACTAACCAAGGAGAGAAGCAACTTAGAACTAAGGAGAAATTTCCTGACAGTCAGAACAATTAATCAGTGGAACTCCAGAAGTTGTGAATGCTCCAACACTGGAAGTTTTTAAGAAGAAACTGGACAGCCATTTTTCCGAAATGGTATAGGGTTTCCTGCCTGAGCAGGGGGTTGGACTAGATGACCTCCAAGGTCCCTTCCAACTTTATCATCATCATCATCATCATCATCATCATCATCATCATCATCATCATCATCATCATCATCATTATTATTATTACTTCCAAGGTCCCTTCCAACTCTGCTATTCTAAGCCCAATATTTAAACTGTGGCGAGAAAAGATGTAAAATGGGGCAAAAGTCACTTAACACATTTCTCACTTAGCAGCATAAATTCTGGGGTCAACTGTGATCGTAAGGACTACCTGTATATAAAAGATCACGGTGGTATCCGCTGGACTCACCCCCACCCGGACCAAGCTGATCTTCATATGGATTTTTCTTATATTTGCCTTCCACTACAGCTGTTGGAAACACTTTAAAGGATACTAACAACAAGCTCTTCTGTATTTTGAAATTTCAATTTGACTTAAATATCTGGCTACCCTGGAACTAATAGGCTCACTGCTGAGATAAATCCCTCTTGACAGACAAGTTTATACTTCTAGTTCCTCTGTATCAAAGGCTCTGTCTTGGCCTCAACATAGCCCAAAGCTCAAAAGAGCTTCCTGTGAATATCTGTACTGGTTCAGCTTTTGAAAAACCAAGCCTCTCCATTTACTTACAAAATTATCTGCTCGAACTAAGGAAACCAAACCAGCAGGAAGAAGCAAATAAGTTTAATCTATAATTTAGCTAGATCAAGTAGACTTTTCCTGGATACATACATGGAATGTCATGGAGCAAATTAGATCTTTTCAATATGGGAATACATTTCAGCATGATCTCAAGGCCATGGCAATCTTTTAGTGTAACTGTCGAAAGTGGGAATAATCATTAATTTTCAGAAGTGGGGAAAGGCTATACCTGATTCTGCCAAGTATAAATGGTTGTGAATAACCTCAAGGAATCAGGCAGGCATATGATGCCTTCACTTGGAGCATTAACCTGGTTCAGAGAAGAGCAACTAAGATGATCAAAGGCCTGGAGACTAAAGCAGGATTTGGGTTTGGCTAGTCTAAAGAAAAGAAGAAATAGGGGAAACATGATAGCAATATTCCAGTATTTGAGGGGCTGCCACAAGGAAGAGGGGGTCAGGTTGTTCATCAAAGCACCAGAGGGAAGGACAAGAAACAATGGTTGGAAACTGATCAAAGAGAGAAGCAACCTGGAATTAAGGAGAAACTTCCTGACAGTGAGGACAATCAACCAGTGGAATAGCTTGCTCCCAGAAATTTTAGGCACTCCATCAATGGAGATTTTTAAGAAGAGGCTAGACAGACACTTGTCTGAGATGGTATAGGTTCTCCTGCTTAAGCGGGGGATTGAACTAGAAGACCTCCAAGGTCCCTTCCAGCTCTATTCTATTCTATTCTATTCTATTCTATTCTATTCTATTCTATTCTATTCTATTCTATTCTATTCTATTCTATTCTCTACCAGACCAGACCAGACCAGACCAGACCAGACCATACCGTACCGTACCGTACCGTACCGTACCGTACCGTACCGTACCGTACCATATAAAACTCTAGGAGTGAATCAAAGAGTGGATAGGTTTTCAGTTAGTGCTGGACTTAAACACAAACATGTTCTAATAATCAAGCATCAGCTACGACAGAATAAACCACTGCAATAATGAATTTTATTATTACTATGTTTTTAACACCTTGATATTCATGGTGATTTGAATATGAAACAAAGGCAAAGGATGCTCAGTATATTGATAATTAGTTTGTACCGATAATAAAGGGAGAACTTTCTGCAAGGAAGGATTAGGAAGCAGGCTTGGCAATTGGGTTATTACAGGAACTTCAGACCTTAAAAAAAAGAGATAATGGAATTTAGCCCAAATTTCTGATGATGCAAGTTCCTTTCTGAAAATCTTCCAAAACATTTAGAAGATTGATCTCTAAAAGGAAAGTAATTTACCATATTACATGACTTCCACAAGAAACAAAAACCCGTTTCAGGAAATTATTTTTTTCATTATCTTCCTCAATGTGATTTTTTTTTTCAGCTCGGTCCCAACTTAAATTTTCTGACATTTAATGTGAAATGTATTTTGATTTGTTCCAATCGAGTGGCCTTTTGCAATGAAAACTGAACTCTTGTAGGAGCTTTGATGGGAAGCAGCTTATATAACTTCGGTGTTTATGTTTCTTGATATTTTTGACCTTATGTTGATAGCAAACACAATAACGTGATGATCAAACCACCAAAGTTCCTCACTGACCTAGGAGGAAATAAATAAAATGAAATAAAACCAAGTGAATGTATTACTCCAAAGATACAAGATAATTTCCTACCTCAACCAACACAGTCCAAAACATCAATGTGTTAGATCAGGGGTGTCAAACTCAATTTCACTGAGGCCCACATCAGCATTGCGGTTGCCCTTGGGGGGCTGGGTGGGTGTGGCCAGAGTGGGTGCAGCCTACTGGGTGCGTGTGAATGGAGTGGGTGTGGCCTAGTGGGTGGGCGTGGCCAGTTCTACATCATTCGCATCAAGGGTGCCTGTGGGGGCCTGGGCAGGAGTGGGACAGATCTGAGGGTCTCTGGCAGAAGGGGGTGGGACCGGGGCAAGTGCCAAGGCATGGTCCATCGGGGCAAGTGCCAAGATGGCCACCACAAAATTGTACATTGGCTCCCAGCTGGCCTGGGCCAGGGCCAGGGCCAAGGCAGCGGGGGCTGTTCCCACACTGTTTCCAGGATGGCTTCGTGGGCCACATGAAACCACTTCGTGGGCCGCATCTGGCCCCCGGGCCTTGTGTTTGACATGTCTGTGTTAGATGCATTTAATATTAATGATTTTTTGATGCTTGAAGGAAATTAGAAAGAGATGGTTTATAACGTGGTTCAGAAGAAGAGAAAGAACACTCTGTATATTTATTTAAAAAAAAATTTCCAAACAAATTCAGACTTCTATTCCTGGGACTTTTAAATATATAGGTAGTCCTCAACTTAGAACAGTTTGTTTAGTGACCATTTGAAGTTAAAACGGCACTTAAAAAATGACTTAGGACCATTTTTCACACTTATGACCATTGCAGCATCCCATGGTCACATGATCAAAATTCAAATGCTTGACAGCTGACTCATAGTTATGACGGTTGCAGTGTCCCAGGGTCACCTGATCTCCTTTTGCAACTTTCTGACAAGCAAAGTCAATGGGGAAGCCAGATTCACTTACCAACCGTCTTACTAACTTAACAACAATTCAGAGATTCACTTAACAACTGTGGCAAGAAAAGTCATAAAATGGGGCAAAACTCACTTAACTTTATTTAGCAACAAAATGTTGGGCTCAATGGTGGATCCTGTGGGTTGAAATACAATATGTTTTACAAAGAATTAAATTGGGTCTGAGGAATGAAAGTCCAGAAGTAGAATACTTTCAAATTTAAGTTGGATTTCGCAGTAGTAGGTAACTCCTTGTTGGAAATTTCAAATACGTTTCAAATTCCCAACTAGAGCCCATCCATTAGTGAAACTGCATTTATTTATGAGGGAGCATTTCTGCAATTTTCTCAGAGGAAGACAGGACTTATAAAAAAAAAATGGCTTACAGGGGACCAAAAAAAGCAGGAGAAGTAGTTTTATGCTCTCCGTCACACACAAATCTTACTTCTTAAAGAAAAAACATTAACTTCCCCATTAGGAGCTTCTCTTCTTGATGTGGCAAATACCTCTCCATTTAGCAGCTGGCTCCAAATTTGCACCATGCATGTAATGTCCTAGACTTCGTATAATAGGAAAGATCCCTAGCCAGGTATTTCAAATTATCTCTCTTTTTAGAAGGTGGAAGGAAACTGGAGGAAAGAATAAGCACGTTGCCAGTTCATTATTTTTTTCCTGAGGGAAAGAAATGTCCTTTTGTTTGTTTGCTTTTTCCGTTTTTTTGCAAAGTGCAAAAACAGACTTGCAATCCACTTTATTATCTCCCGTGCATTAACACAAGTCAAAGATCCTACTACATTTGTTATGTAGGATGGACAACATTTTTTTTCATGATATATATGCTTTCTGATTGTTGTTTCCTAGCAACAGAGGCAAAAAAACAACAACAATGCCAAAACAACTAAACCATAAAAAAAGAAGATAATGTGGAGCCTACTGGAAGATTACCCACACCAAATGCCAACTATATCTGCACACAGTATCCCCTCTTGGCTTACAAATGTGAATGTTGCTTTGTTACTATCTTCCTTCAGTAAACATATTTGAGTTACCTTCTGGGAAATAAAGACACAAATTTTAGAGAAACAACAAAGCAATCACTACCACTGCAATATTATCCCGTTCCTCATTCCCAGCCTATTTAGAGATGGATAGACCTGAGATATCAATAAGACCCTTAAACCTCATTTTCATGGGATTGGGCTCTCTAAGGGTGAGTGACAGAAAAATCAGGCTTTCTATATTTATCCCCATTCTTTCCTTACTTGGGAAATAAGAGTCCTTTCATCTCAATTGTTTTTTCTTGCCTGCTCAGAGAGAGGAAAAGGAAAGTGGATGAAGGGTTGGGGAAGAAATCTCCAGATGTTCATGCCTAACAACAGGCCTAAAAACGAAAGGAAGAACAGATGCCAAAATCCTTGCTCCATCTTATAATTAAGACTTAACAACTTCCTTGCTTAGCAATCAAAATTCTGGTTCCAGTTGTGGCGGTAAGTCAAAGACTACCTAAATTATAAAACTGTTTACTCCATTATAAAACCCTAGTGCAGTGGTTCTCAACCTTCCTAATGCCGCGACCCTTTAATACAGTTCCTCATGTTGTGGTGACCCCCCAACCGTAAAATTATTCCAGGGTCATGTGATCACCTTTTGCAACCTTGTGACAAGCAAAGAAGATGGAAGAGAGTGAGGCTGCAACAGAGAGAGCGGTGTCTCGGTTCCTAAGACCATCGGAAATATGTGTTTTCCGATGGTCTTAGGCAACCCCTGTGAAAGGGTCGTTCGACCCCCAAAAGGGTCGCGACCCACAGGTTGAGAATTGCTGCCCTAGTGAGACCACACCTGAAATACTGCAGCCAATTTTGGTCACCATATCACAAAAAAGATGTTGAGAGTTTGGAAAAATTTCAGAGAAGAGCAACTAGGATGATCAAAGGCCTGGAGACTAAAACATACAAAGAATGGCTGCGGGACTTGGGTTTGGCTAGTCTAAAGAAAAGAAGAAATAGGGGAGACATGATAGCAGTGCTCCAGTATCTGAGGGGCTGCCACAAAGAAGAGGGGGTCAGGATGTTCACCAAAGCACCAGAGGGTAGGACGAGAAACAATGGTTGGAAACTGATCAAAGAGAGAAGCAACCTGGAATTAAGGAGAAACTTCCGTGTGACTGTGGGGATGCTGCAATTGTCATAATTGTGAGGACTTTTTTCAGTGCTGTTGTAACTTCAAACAGTCGCTAAACAAATGGTTGCAAGTTGAGCAGGACCTGTATATAGTTCTCAGAGCTCTCTGCGGTCAGAAAAATGATTTGAAATGAGTCCTTCAACCCTTGCAGAAGTTGATTCTCTGATGTTCTTTAAAGCAGGGAAGGTTGTTCCTATGCCAATGCGACAAAAATATGTGCTGCTTTAAGAGTCTCGTTAATGAAGTGAATCTTCAAATTCTTCATTGCTCATCATCGACAGTGAGAGAAATAGGTCATTAAGCTGGAAGCTCTTTAAATTTGTCAGCAGACAACCAAAGTAAATTAGGGGGAAAAAATCCAGCTCTCTTATTCATGATGCTCAGTGTGTTGCATGGAAACTGTCTATATGAGAATAGGAAAGAATCTGGATCACTCTCTTATGTACAATGAGGCTGTTGATCCATTTACTTCAGCGCAACTACAATCCATCTGAAACTGTGCTTCAAAGTAGCCCTAATGAGTATTTAAATTATTAGTTAAAAGTGTTTTGTATTGTAATTTCTTCTTCTTCTTCTTCTTCTTCTTCTTCTTCTTCTTCTTCTTCTTCTTCTTCTTCTTCTTCTTCTTCTTCTTCTTCTTCTTCTTCTTCTTCTTCTTCTTCTTCTTCTGCTTCTGCTTCTGCTTCTGCTTCTGCTTCTGCTTCTTCTCCTCCTCCTCCTCCTCCTCCTCCTCCTCCTCCTCCTCCTCCTCCTCTTGTTTTCACTTCAAACTTTCCCTACCTATGGATGTTTCCACTAATATAAATAATATGGATTCCCTAGTTGAGTTTATAAAAATGCAGACTGCTCTGACATTTTTAACATAAAATTTCTCCAATAGAAGTTCTTTTTTCAAACAGCAAGTTCTTCTTCAAACAGCAATTTTGAAACAATCCTTTCTGTTTGAGCTATATGTCTTTCAAATCATGTGATTTATTTTGGGGGTAAGGCTAGAGAAAGGTCAGTGTTTGAATCAGGGTTACCATATCGGAGTCTTATTTCGCAGTTCTTATGAATGTCCTCCCACAGACCATCCATGTAAATTTTCATTTATATCCTTATTTCCTTTACAGACATTAGTACTAAATGTAAAGATTTCCCCTCTGATGCCTTTTGCAGTCCTTTTTTAAAAAAAGATAACTTATACAAAGAATGGTCCAATGCTCCCAACAGAATTTGCATTTGAGAGACATAGATAATTGGACTTCTGGCTGTAATGCCACAAATAAAAACTTAATATCTCACTCTAATCCAGAGAGGCAAGGAGTTAAGATACTTTTCCCATGCAAATCTCCTGCCTTGTCATAAGAAACATCCTTTATTGGGTCTATGTCTGCTTTAATGCATCCTCTAGTAAAAAAAGAATTATACTTTTTTTTTCTAATTAAAATGCAAATAACATTGAATGAACACTGCCATGTAGTAATGTCAAAGGAAATAAGCCTTAAAAAGCATAGGAGTTTAGGAACTAAATCAATAAAACTGTTAGTCCATGAAGAATTCAAGTGTTAACATGGCTTTATGGGAAGCATAAAGAGAAAAATTGCTTAACATTTTATTTTTAAATATTATATGTTATATGAAAATAAGCTTTTGTTTAGGCTTCTTTTTTCAGGTACCTTAAAAATAGGCTAATCGGCTCTTATCTGAAATTAATGTTTTTAAGCTTCTGCTGTTAATTGCAAGTCCTTAATTGCAAATTTCATGCAAGTTTATTATAGATAGGTAGGTAGGTGGATGGGTAGGGATTCTTCTCATCCCAAAACCATCTTCTGTTCTAAGTTATTTAGTTAGAAATGAAGAAGCTTCTTGGACGAGAAGTGAAACATCTTCAAGAAAATCTCCAAATGCCTTTTTGAAAGTATCTTTAGGATCGATCTTGTAAGGTATTTTTAGTGTTAAGATTTGATTACACAATCAATTTGTTCCAATGAATGCCTATGCTTTATTGATGAGTTTCATGTCTAGAACTACTGAGTCATAGAAGAAGCAGCTGAGTTGATGACTTGTATTGACAGTCTATTGGTCTATTGATTACTTTGTTGATTTGTTACATCTAACCAACAGGAAAAATTACATGTCCAATTGTACCTCCCTTTTCTTATGGCTACTTAACCTACTCCTGGGTTACTCAACTGAAGCTGATAATTTTGCTTTATTTCACTTGAGTTAATTTTATTTCCTAGAATAAAGAGTAGTGTGTATGACTGAAGGATAAACTTTATGCATTGATTTCAACTCAAATTTCTATGTAATGGTTGTTATATAAATGGGACTTTATGAAATTTGTCACTATAAAGTGCAATTGAGATGCAGATTGATCTCAGGTATGTTAATCTATGATAGTCAAAAGCCAACACCTTTTGGACTTGTTAAAAAAACCTAAGCTTTTGTGAGTAGCAAATTGCTTCATCTGCAGTTTCAGATTTTGTTAGTCAGAAAAGAGGTTAACAGAGTCTTCCTGATCCTAGTTTTGTGATCGAACTTTGGGTACTCAGAGACAGTCACATTTATGGATATTTGCAGCATCTGTGGACATATGACTACATTTTATGACGCTTTTGTCAAAAACTAAAACTTACTTCCCGTTTTTGGCAAAACTGCATCCATAGTAAACCATTGGATCACTAAACAACTGCAGCATTCACTTAACAACATGGTGTTCACTTAATGATTGCCACAAAAAAGCTTGTTTTGTGACCATTAAAATATATAACTGTGATGGGCAGGCTCCATTATGTTCATAGGTCAAGGACTATTGTACTCTTATCCTGACAGATTCTAGCTTCACACTAGGCACTAGACATTTAATTTCTTATTTGATTAGATTAGATTAACCTCTTTGTTGCAGACAGGAACAATGATTTGTCCACTAAAAACCAAATAAATCAAATCCTTTAGTTGTGTTGAAGGGAGTAAATTCATGATGACAGAATAACAGAGTTGGAAGGGGCCTTGGAGGTCTTCTAGTCCAGCCCCCTGCTCAGGCGGGAAATTTCCAATGTTGGAACAGCCACAACCTCTGGAGACAAGTCGTTCCACTGATGAATTGTTCCAACTGTCAAGAAATGTCTCTCTAGTTCTAGGTTGCTTCTCTCCTTGATTAGTTACCATCCATTGCTTCTTCTCCTGCCTTCAGATGCTTTGGAGAATAGCTTGACTCCCTCTTCTTTGGGGCAGCCCCTTGGATATTGGAACACTGCTGTCATGTCACCCCTATTCCTTCTTTTCATTAAACTAGATATACCCAATTCCAGCAATCGTTCTTTACATGTTTTAGCCTCCAGTCCCCTGATCATTTTTGTTGCTTTTCTCTACACTCTTTCTAGAGCAGACATGTCAAAGTTGCAATGTCACGTGACGTCACACAACATATCGGAGCTTTTTTGCCATTGCCGGCAATGGGGTGGGCATGGCTTCCCGATGATGCGTCTGGCCCGTGGGCTGGCAGTTTGACACCCCTGTTCTAGAGTCTCAACATCTTAAGTGAATCACTGTTTTAGCCTCCAGTCCCCTAATCATCTTTGTTGCTCTTCTCTGTGCTCTTTCTAGAGTCTCAACATCTTTTGTATATCGTGGTGACCAAAACTGGGTGCTGTACTCCAAGTGTGGCCTTACCAAGGCCTTGTAAAGTGGTATTAACACTTCATGTGATCTTGATTCTAACCCTCTGTTAATGCAGCCTGTGTTGGCTTTTTTGGCAGCTTCAGCATACAGCTGGGTCATATTTAAGTGATTGTCCACTAGGATTCCAACATCCCTCACACAATTACTACTATTGAGCCAGGTACCACCTATACTATACCTGTGCAATTCCACTCTTTTTCTTCCTGTCTTCCTGTCATTGTCCATTCTCTTGGCCATGTTAACATAACAGCCCTTTCTAATCTAAGAGCTGCTGATTTCTATCTCATCATTTTCATTCCTTACATCACTTTCCCCAAAAACATAATTTAGATAGCAAGAAGAGTTGTGGTGATAAAAGGCAAAAATGCTCCCTTTTTCTTTAGGTCTGGGGATATGTTATTGTATTTAATTCGCATACAAGATTTAAATAATATAATATTTAACTTTTAATTATATGCAATGGCATTTAACCTTTAATTGGAAAAAAAAAGCATTGAAATACACTGCCAGATAGTAATGCCTGCAACTTTGGATTGAAACGTTAAATGTAATTATATAATTACTGGACACATAAAATATATAAATAAATAAATATTATGTTTCACTTTCTTTAAAAAAAATGATATAAAAACAAAGAGTACAATAGGCCTCGCCTTTATTCTCTTAATTTTTATATCATCTCAAGATCACAACTTTGGATTCTGTACAGGAATCTCAACAGAAATCTTAACATATCAACAGTCTCATCACTAAAAGAAATTAAGAACAAATATAAGACGGTCATTCTCTTTGCCGGCGAGATCTCCAATCATTGAAGGCCCACTTAAAAAAGACATTTTTTTAAAAAAAAAAGGTTTATGAAATAATCATTTCCGTTGCTTGAGTTTCCATTAAGGTTACCTTGTAAAGAATTATGTCTGTTCCAGATAAAAGTCATAGAATGATTTAATGCGCCACTCAATTATCTTCTGCATAATCAATTCATCACAACGAAATTCTTGGAGGGTTTTGGGCCATATGCTTGGAAAGATAGAACATTGGAGGACAGGAGGCAGAATTAATAATGCTAAGGAAGAGAAAAATCAAGCTAAATCTGGAGGATGTGATTCAATCTGTCATGAAGATTGACACATACACAGTATCTAATTACTACCACTCAGATGTGGCCAATAATAACAAATTGGAAATGTAACACAAGAGTATTTCTTTGTCTTCTTGTTGAACTCTTGAGGTTAAAGATGCTGGTTAAAAACCAGTTGTATCTTTTTCTAGGATGCTACTATCTCCATACTATCTCCATTTTTTGTTGTTGTTGTTTTGTTTACAGCCTCTTGGTCCTACCTAGCCAAAATGGGCAAGACCAGAAAAAACATGCTGACATATATTAAGGTTTAATAACTGGAGAAAATGAATATGTAAAATAATTTTGTCTCTGACACAAAACTTTCATCAAATAGTGGAGCATAATTCATGTATACTTTGATTCCCGTTGCCCCATTTCTATTTTTTAAATTGGAGACATATGTTCCAAAACATTTTTTTATATATATTTGAAAGAAAATGAACAGACTCAATCCAATCTGTCATTAAATTGGGCAGCAATTTAAAAGTTAACAGATCAGTTCAAAACTATTTCTATAGTTTAGGGAAATAAGTAAGATTATTAAAAAGACTTCGTAATGTACCATCCTTGTGTATCAGGTTTATTTTCCTCCTAGCTTATAACTGGATAATATTTCCATGAAATTATTATTAATTTGGTTTATATTCTGCCTTTATTTTGTAGAACTCAAGGTGGCACATGTAATGCTCTCTCCTCCCATTTCCCCCACAGCAACAAAACTCCTGTGACATGGGTTGGACCCAGCCAGCTTCCATCCTTAAAGGGAAGATTAGAACTCATAGTCTTCTAGTTTCTACAGTTAGCCCAGCATCTTAACCACACCTGCCTTTCTTGAGATTTCCTAACGGCAATGTAGGTGTTGCTGGATTTTGGTTAAAAACAAACAAACAAACATTGCAATGCTATATTTATTTGGTCAATGCAAATACTAGAGACTTGTGCAAAATCTTAGTGAGAGACTTCAGGGCTTGGCTGGGGAATTCTGGGAGTTGAAGTCCACAAGTCATAAAAGGGCCACGTTTGAAGACCCCTGCTTAGGGTCACTGGAGATCTTTAGGTTGTTGTGGTGGGTTTTGTTTTGGGTTGTTGTTGTTGTTGTTTTCTTTTGGTGCCTTTAAGTCAGTGTTGACGCCTGATCTAGCAAAGTTGCTGTAGAACATTGTGGCTTCCCAAAGCTTTTGGGAAGAGCTAACCATTTCTTCTTTCTTAGGACTGAGAGAGAGTGTCTGGCTCAAGGTCACCCAGCTGGCTTTGTGTCTATGGCAGGACTAGAGATTACAGCCTCCCAGTTCATAGCTTATAGGACCTCAACCACTACAACAAACTGACTCTTCGGTTCAGGCTTATTATTATAAACCAACGGAAACTTTAGCAACTTAATTAAGGGAGATGAGCGACTGAGAAATATGAAATAGAAATACATGTAACTTTTCCCCTTTTTTCAGTGATGTTCAGTTCCACGAATAGCTTGTGTTGCCCAAGTCCTTTGTTGTTTCTGGGGTTAAAGATATTTTGGAATAAATCTGGATATCAGGATATCATATCCTCTCAAACTACTCCGTTGAGATTCTATTTTCAAGCTGTTCTGTATGATTGACAAGGGATGTGTAAATCAGCAGACCAAAAGGAAAGTTGCAAGTTGATGAGTTGATCTAAATGCAAATTTTAATAGGCATTATATAGAAAAGGAGTCTATAAAAAGTATCAATGGACACAATCTATTAAAGTACTGTATTTAACCAAATTCCAGTAATAAGAAATAAAACACAGAATTTGATTAACTCAATCAAGCTACTTAATGCTGATTAGCTACTAACTTCATAGCATCCCTTAATTACTCATTTCCCTCAATACGACTGTTAAAGTGTGATAAAAATATTGATTCCTCTTTTCTCCTCCTATGTGCACATGTGCAGACTTTTAAAAGGCATTTCTAAATGTGGCAGAGAGAGAGAGTTCTAAGTGGCATTAGCAACTGCTGAATGATGCATTTGAATTCATTGATTAATTAAGAAGAGGATTAACCCAGGAAATCTACAAAAAAAAGAGAGACCCATTTGAAGTGTTGGATAAACCTACTCATTTCTCATGATTTTTAAATACAGAAGTGTCTTTGCATCTTTTGCATTTTGACCATTGAAAATTTAAGTTCATATTTAAAGTTTACAGGCTGCCAAGCTTTGATTTTCTGAGCAAGCGTGGGTTTAAGGGCCCTGAAGAATTGTGCTAGGATGCCGTTATGAGATGACTTTAGAAAAGTACAGGACCCACTTATGTTCCTATAAAGTTTGACCAATAGATCAACATTTGTCTAGTCCAGGGGCCTCCAAATTTGTCAACTTTAAGAAAGACTGGTGGACTTCAATTTACAGACTTCAACTCCTAAATTTCACTCCCATGCTGGCTGGGGATTTCTGGGAATTGAAGTCCACAGATTTTAAAATTGCCAAGCTTGGAAACCCCTGGTCTAGTCCCACCTTGGTGCTTTTCTCACCTCCCCTGGTACTTTTCCACAAGAGTGACATTGCCTTACTTAGTTATCTGGAAATTATCTGAGAAGCATAACTTGGATTTGCAAACTGTTCACTCCCCATGTGCTGCGTAGATTGAAATCTCTATTTTGGGGGCTGTTTTGAGTGGATTACACATGTTCCACTTTTCATAGAGGTTCATTCCCACAAATATTTAGAACTAAAGTATGTGTCATTGTGCCATTGTATAAGATTAGTGCTATATGCTAATGACATGATATTGGAATTACTAAGAGAGGGCCATTGTTCAAAATGATGATATGTAATTAAGCGTGGTTCACATATTTTACCATCATGCAGCTTAAAGAGATATAAAGGTAACAGGCTTAATTTGTGGCATTTTCAGAAAGAACTAGAAAAGATTCTTGAAGCCTGAATAGAATTTTGAAGCTTCTCTGTCTCTTTTGATCTTTTGAAAGCGCCATGGTGGCACAGTAATTAGAATGCTGTATTGCAGGCTAATTCTGCCGACTGCCAGCAGTTCGATCCTGACTGGCTCAAGGTTGACTCAGCCTTCCATCCTTCTGAGGCTGGTGAAATGAGGATCCAAATTTTGGGGGGAAATTGCTGACTTTGTAAACCACTTAGAGAGTGCTGTAAAGCACTATGAAGCGGTATATAAGACTAATCGCTGTTGCTATTGCTATCATGCAAGTTCCATACACTAAGTCACTTTTATACCGAGGAAGAATAATCCCATTTTTTGGGGGGGGGCACACTTCTGAGTAGAAGATTTTTTATGCCAAAGCCAAACCAAGTCAGGCTACCTTGCTTCTGGGTGATTCCAGTTCTGAAGTCTGATTTAGATTTCCTGTGTTTGTAACAAAGAAGCCTTACAGTAAAGGTGGATGAAAAGAAAACATTTTACAACTCTGTTCTAGGCAGAATGATTACTTTTTCGCATGCCTCAGGTTATCCTTCATGGTGACAAGCATGGTGTGGGCTAAAGAGGTTTAACACTTTAATATTGTTCCAGAGGGGAGAGAAAAATAACTTCCAACATCCTTTGGAGTGTATGATATCACCTACTGTCAAGGGGGTGGGATTTATCTGAATAAATTAATATTGCTGTACATACCAAGTCTTTCTTTCTTTCTTTCTTTCTTTCTTTCTTTCTTTCTTTCTTTCCTTCCTTCCTTCCTTCCTTCCTCCTTCCTTCCTTCCTTCCTTCCTTCCTTTCTTCCTTCCTTCCTTTCCTTCCTTTCTTCTTCTTTCTTTCTTTCTTTCTTTCTTTCTTTCCTTCCTTCCTTCCTTCCTTCCTTCCTTTCTTTCTTCCTTTCCTTCCTTTCTTCTTCTTCTTCTTCTTTCTTTCTTTCTTTCTTTCTTTCTTTCTTTCTTTCTTTCTTTCTTTCTTTCTTTCTCTTTCTTTCTTTCCTTTCTTCCTTCCTCCCTCCCTCCCTCCCTCCCTCCCTCTCCCTCTCTCTCTCTCTCTCTCTCTCTCTTTCTTTCTTTCTTTCTTTCTTTCTTTCTTTCTTTCTTTCTTTCTTTCTTTTTTTTTTCTCCTGCATACAATATTAGCCACCATGTTTCTGATAGAAAGAAAATTGCTTCAAGTTGCGATTTAGAGGGCAATGTGGAAGATTAAAAAAGCTTGTCCTACTGCCATATAGGTGATATACTTCACTGACTATTTTGAAAGCCTTTCACACATTTTATGTTCCTTTGGTTTTCATACAAAATGTGTCTCTGTGTATTAAGCACTTTCAACGTGAATCGTTTGACTTTTATGTCCTCCCTTATGTTCTCCTGGGGTGGAGAGCAAAAAGAAAATCCTATTCATGAAAATGAGCAATTTAAATCCAGCCTCATTGTGAAATAACCATCAGGGTTGAGAAGATACTGCTACTTTTCTTTTGTCTTCTCTTCTGTTCTCTTCTCTTCTCTTCTCTTTTCTCTTCTCATCCTCTTTAAAATTGAAAAAAAAAAAGAAATCACTTTCATTTTTAATAAAGCCTGTCTTCTTAGGAATTTTTAAATATTCTGGAGAATTTCTTAGGATTCCTTCCTTCTCTGTTGATTCCATTGTCAGAAATATTTTTTTTTCAGATGACTTTCCACTATTTGTTTGGAAAAGACATAAAAATTAAAGTAATGCTCCAAACTTGATGACAAAACTTATTCTGGTTTTTTTTCTGTTTTTTTAAAAAAATACAAACATAAAAAGTCACTCTCTAAGGAAATTGGCTATTTAATGCAAAGGGCCATTTCTGAATCATTCTGAAACTTGAATTTATGAATGTTTAGCCCTCCACATTTCACTACAAGAATTCTGTCTGTATGGCTCATTCATTGCAACACATTATTTAATTATATTATGAATATTTAGAGTAAAGCATTTCATGCCTAAGTTGTACTGTGTATTTTTTAAAAAAAGGCATGTTGGTATGTGTATATGTGTGTGTGTGCTTGTTTCTCTCTGTGTCTGTGTTTACACACAGACATACACACAAACACACATATGCCTAGCCAGGGCTTTTTTTGTCATAGAATGCCCAAAACGGAGTTCCGGCACCTTTTTGGGATGGAACCTTGTAGGGTAGGCAAAGCGGGTTGTATGACCTGTGTGAGTTCCGGCACCTTTTTTTTTTATATAGAAAAAAAGCACTGTCTATCTCTATCTCTATCTCTATCTCTATCTCTATCTCTATCTCTATCTCTATCTCTATCTCTATCTCTATCTCTATCTCTATCTCTATCTCTATCTCTATCTCTATCTATCTATCTATCTATCTATCTATCTATCTATCTATCTATCTATCTATCTATCTATCTATCCATCCATCCATCCATCCAGGGCTTTTTTTCTCATAGAACGCCCAGAACAGAGTTACAGCACCTTTTTTGGATGGAACCTTGTAGGGAAGGCAAAGCGGGTTGTATGACGTGTGTGAGTTCTGGCACCTTTTTTTTTTTTTTTTTTTTTTTAGAAAAAAAGCACTGTGCCTAGCTGTGATGCCAGGCTTATCTCTAAGCAAATGATTTCTCATTCAACAAACTCTTGCTATAATCGGAGTATTAGGATAGAATGACAAATTCAGGATTTCTCAGGATGATTGGTAGAATTTATTATCTCTATATCCAAAGGAAACCAATCTCAATAACTGGATTAAAATGCAGAGTGGAATGCCCTTCTCTTTGGGATTTCACCCCAAATTCTCCAGAGCATAATACGTTGCTGAATAAAATATGCTTAGTAATATGAAATTTGAAGTTTGCAGATACATATTCCTTAAGATTTAGTAGTCTATGCTTCCATTATTTATAATAATGATAAAGTTTTATGTACTTAAATATGTGTTCAGATAGGGGTTTGTGTGTTTTGTAAAACACAGATTAATATCAAGAAAGGTATGGAAAAGATTTATGAGAAAAATGTTCACAGCTGACATAAGTTGATAGGAAAAGGTTTCTGTGCTTAACTGGAATCCACTGAAATTAATAAATCTGCTTACAGTTATATTATTTGATGGATTTCAACCCTTATTTTTATTTCATTCTTTCATTTATTCATTCAACACTTATATAGCTGCCCATTTCACAAATGTGGCTGGTAATCTTACAAGAAAAACAGGCTGTAGAAGAGACAAATATAAAAAAAAAATATTCCAAATAAAAATATTATTTTATTAAACATATAATTTTAAAGATGTATTTTAAACAAATATATTTTAATTAAAATATATTTTAAAGAGGTTGTCAGGTAATTGTTATTAAAATCATGATCATCTTTTTATCCCAACTGAAATCCCATTAAAATCATACAATTTGTGCACTGGTTCCATACCTTTCCAGTGAATTGAACTTCCTCATATGGCAAGGGTGGAAAGGAGAGTGAAGATAGCCTGAGCAAAGTTTGTAATTTCTCAGATTTGAAGCGTTATGTTATTATGGAAAATCAAATTGCTTTGATCTGCCACCCTGAAGATTACCCAGTTTGGTGCCCTGATGTGATTTGGTAAATCTGAATAGCCTAAATGAAACCATTTTATTCTGTTTACCAAACTGCTGCAGTGAAAAGCTATTCTGCTCATATGCAGAATATGCAATGCTCAAAAGACAATGTGTTGAATTTGCTGCTTCATAATATGTTTCAAGGATGATTCAGTCAATGTATTGTGGAATTGAATCAACCTAGTGAAGATTTGCACAACCTGGTAAAATTATTTCAACAGTGAGACCAATAGGTGTTAACCTTACCAGGTAGATCACACAGGAAACATGACCAGATGAGCTAATTCTACTTTATTGTAAACTACCTTAACAGAATCTTGCACTTCTGAAAGTACAATTGTTTGTCATCACCATTTGTTGTTAGTTGCAAAGTCGTGTCCGACCCATCGTGACCCCATGGACAACATTCCTCCAGGCCTTCCTATCCTCTACCATCTTCTGGAGTCCATTTAAGCTCACGCCTCCTGCTTCAGTGACTCCATCCAGCCACCTCATTCTCTATCATCCCCTTCTTCTATTGCCCTCCATCTTTCCCAGCATTAGGCTCTTCTCCAGTGAGTCCTTCCTTCTCATTAGGTGGCCAAAGTACTGGAGTTTCAACTTCATCACCATTACAGCCCCAAAATCTAGGGAGGGTCCTTCCTGATACTCTTGCTCCATCCACTATGCAGCTGTGAGTTATTCTCTCTCTTGTCTAACCTTTCCATAGGCAGTCCTAAAAGTGCTTTTCCAAAAGGCAACTGGACTTTCTTGTTGTTTTTTTTCCTTGAAAACATTTTGCTTCTCACCCAAGACGTTTCCCAGAGGGGGAAAAAAACCACAAGAAAGTCCAGTTGCCTTTTGGAAAAGCACGTTTGGGACAACCATGACCTGGATGATGGAGAATCTCCATAGACAGCAGCATCTTTCAGCCCTATCTCTTAAGGTTATTCCCACCCAATACAATAGAATTCTGGTCCCATGTTGCTAGCAGTCAAAAGAACTCTTCATTATGGAAGCCTGGATGAACATATTCAGGAGTAAAATCAAGGGTAGACAGAATGTGAATTCTTTTTCAAAAATCAAGTTTCCATTTCACCCTGCCATTAAGTTTCCACATTGTATTCCACACCTCATGCATTTGGTATTTGTCCATTGTCATGATTTTTATAGTCTGTTTTTAGAACTGGAAGTTTCCTGGCTGCAGCTCTACACAAAGCATACAGACACATCTCTAAGTTGCCTAAGCAACTGGGCAACTTTTTGATCTATCATTGTGCTCTGAAGAGGGAGAAGTACAATGATTATGCTAGAAATGTCCAACCAAATAAAATGAAATAAATTGGAGGGGAGGATACAACACAATGCAGAGATATCAAGTTCCTGAAAATATTGGCAAATGTAGGATGCAACCTCCCATTCGGACAAGACTGACTAAGCATACTGCCAATGGAACAGTTGTTCCAGACTGTACAAAGTCAGGCATTACTCATTTATAATGAATAAAAACAGGGAACATCTGTTCTGTACTGATGTCCTGACTCCAAAATGACTACAATTTCACTCTTTGATAAAGGCATTCAGAAATGTGTTCTCAGCATGGCCCATAAGAAATTTGGAAAGTGTAGTCCAAAGGGATCAGGAGAGCACCAGGCTCATGAAGTTGTCTATCTACTGGAATAAATTTTGATTAACTGTTGTTGTTGTCTTGTCAATTTATCCATAATAAGTACAACACTGTAAGAGCCTTAGAGAGCACTATGGAAATTGGTGCCCTATGGGCGATATAAAAATACTGACAAACACTGGGAAGAGTCACAAAACAACACAAGGGGGATTCTATACTATCTAGAATCACATACCCATTAATCAGGATATTGCATCCATTCATTTGAAATGGGTATTTACTAATTTAAGGGCCCCCCAAGTATGCAAGATAAAACAGCACAGCTATTTTTCATGGATGCTGAACAGTTTAAAATATTCATTTGGTTTGAATACTCAATAAACTCTACTGAAGAATTGCATGTCACTGGGGGGGGGGGGGACCATCAGCTACTTTTCCTAAGCTGTCCTGAGGTTAAAGCATAACCAAATTGCTCTAAAAGAAAAATCACACCTCTCTAATCTTCCTGTCAGTCTCTGAAATAATGATAAATACTCCTGTCTTATTGAAAGATCAGGCTGTGTTGTCTTGGGAAAGAAAGAAAGAAAGAAAGAAAGAAAGAAAGAAAGAAAGAAAGAAAGAAAGAAAGAAAGAAAGAAAGAAAAGGAATCTTAGAACATTTGGGCTATTTTCAATTAGGAATAAACTGAAGAATAAGAAGATGAGAATTGGGTATGTCCAGGGCTTTTTTTCTCATAGAACGCCCAGAATGGAGTTCCGGCACCTTTTTTGGATGGAACCTTGTAGGGTAGGCAAGGTGGGTTGTATGACGTGTAAGTTCCAGCACCTTTTTTTTTTTTTTTTAGAAAAAAAGCACTGGGTATGTCTAGTCTAATGAAGAGAAGGACGAGGGGGGACATGATAGCAGTGTTCCAATATTTCAGGGGCTGCCACAAAGAAGAGGGAGTCAAGCTATTTTCCAAGGCGCCTGAAGGCAGGACAAGAAGCAATGGATGGAAACTAATCAAGGAGAGAAGCAACCTAGAACTAAGGAGAAACTTCCTGAACGTTGGAACAATTAACCAGTGGACCAACCTGCCTCTAGAAACGGTGAATGCTCCAACACTGGAAGTTTTTAAGAAGAAACTGGACAGCCATTTGTCCGAAATGGTATAGGGTTACCTGCCTGAGCAGGGGGTTGGACTTGATGACCTCCAAGGTCCCTTCCAACTTGATGATGATGATGATGATGATGATGATGATGATCATGATGATGATGATGAATAAATAGGAAGATTGTGTTTGAAATATATAATTATATACACAGCAAAAGCAGATAAGTATTTTCTCATCTTCATATTATTAATCTGGAATTTAGCCAATGAAGTTGAATTTCCTCCTTACACAAGGCATAATTCAAATTTGCATTTGCCAAGAGCAGTGGGCTTTAATGGAGGCTACAGATTTCTAGATGATAAAGAAGATAAAGCTACAAATGGAAATTAGTCATTACAGATATACCTCGTCATCACCTTCAGAGAAATTTTTAAATACTGGCTCCTTGAAAATGTGAGCTGGTGCCTCCTACTACACTTATATCTCACTTATGAGCTGGAGTGTCCACACAAGGAGTCAAGAAAGTCTTTGGTTCTGCCACTTTGGCTTTTTTAGTGCCCCCTTGCAGAAACCCCTGCCTGTAAGCTTCCAAGAAACACCAACATAAGACATAGATATACTATCACAAGCTTCCCAGGAAAACAATTCATCTCAAATTGATTTATTCATAGTATTCAAGCACATAATATTCTATTCGAAGAAGAATTGATGCCTTTGAACTCTGGTGCTGGCGTAAGTTACTGCATATATCATGGGCAGCCAGAATAACTAACAGAGAGGTGCTGAATCATATAAAACCAGATGCATCATTAGAATCACAAGACAACATCTGATTCACTTTGTCCGTGTCATGCATGCAAATACATTGGAAGGGTTAGTGGAACCAGAAGAAGGAGCCAGGGAAGAACACACTGGCTTGTAATGTGAAATTTGATACAAAGGTGAACAGCCAACAACCAGAAGAAGCTGTGCTTGACAGGATGGCACGGAGAGCACTTGCCTATAAAGTTGCCAAGAGTCGGACACGGCTGAATGGTTAACACATCAACATTCAAGGACTCGGTTATGGAACAGCCCTGAGGACGGGCTAGGAATCAAGTAGTCCTTATCAAACTTCTACCAAGCTACTGCCAGTTGGACATAAGTGTTGAAGACCACTGCATTTCTCTGCATTCATTTCCAATGCATCTTGACCACTAAACCTATTGGGAAGGAATAAAATTATCCTACTGTCATAGCTGGCATACTGCCAACATGGATGTCCAATTGTCCAATCAAGTGCCAGTGGATGGCTGTCAGATGCCCATCTTCACTTTCTTTGATGCTCGCTCACAATTGCCATAACCAAGGGAGAGGGGGCATCTGGGAGGGAAAGTGTGCTGGAGGTGTGAAAGAAGGCTGGGGGAATTTGGAGGAGGTGTCAAACGGAGGTGTCAAACGGAGCCATCTTCCTGCCTTCAAGGACACCCGGCCCTGGGAAAGGAATTTACAGCAGCGCCTGGGGCATTGGGTTCCCAAAACATCAAAACAGAGCCTGATTGGACTATTCTCCCAGGGATTGGACATTGGGGATTATTTTCAATATATGATTTTCACACGGTTTTCTTTAGAGCCTTGCCTAGCTCACGCTGCACTCAGCATCTCTAGTAAAAAGTACTAGAGGTCTGTGGTCAGTCTGACAGCTGGCTATCCTGGGTCAAGACAGAGCTGTATTAATTTGGAGCAGATTATTTCTTCCAACTTGAACATTCCTTTCTTTTTTTCCCTCTTCCGCTATCTCTTGGGCAAAGAGTTGACTTCAGAAGAATGAGATTTTTTTTCTGAACATGAACCTCTCTTGCAATACAGTTCCAACATATTGGGGAGCTCCTGAGATGCCTTCTCAGGAATATTGCACGCTAGAGTGAGTTAGAAATGCTAATTGCTTTATTATTAATTGAAAGCTATATTTAAACATATTTTTCCTATGTAAAGGACATTTTAGAGCAGGAAGCAATCAAGCAAATGTATTTTGTTTGACTAATACTTCCCTCTCTTTAGGAGACTGATATTTAGAATAATTTTTTTTTCAGTTACATAATCTAACCATTTTAAGAGCACTCTGCTGCTAATTGTCTGATAAAAATATTAAAATTACTCACGGATACCCCATTGAAAAGCACAGCCAGAAGCCTCTTGCTGGAAAGTTAGTATTAGGCAAAATAATGGATTTTCCCCCCTTTACATAAAATAATACCTTCTTTGACCAGACACTAGGATATAAAATGGGACTTACTTTTAAATAAACATGACTGTCATAGTGCTATAAGGTTATGATTATTCAGTGGATGGAAATCAGGTTCAGCCTAGATGACATACCTTTACTGATCTCTAAAATCAAGGAAGTGTATTCAATATATTTCAAGAACATTGTCATCCCTTCCAGGTAGAACAGACTAGTAAACCAAAATTATGAATAGTAATTTCATTTCTGCTCCAGACTGAGATTTAATTTATTTGACAGTTGTCTTGGTTGTGACTTTTCCTCCTGTTCCTTGAGGTTATTCTTACACCCCATTAAAATAGTTTTATTTATCCATTAGCCAGTCATGTCTTTCTCAATGACCTAATTTATATTAAACCATGGTTTGCTTGCCTCTCATTTGTTGAGTGCACCACAACTGCAGGGGTCTATGCACCTGATCAGCTATAAGCCATAGTTTGCAAAGTATAATGACTTGTTTCCACACACAATACAGTACTCAACCACTTAATGGCTCAGTACAATGTTTCAACCCCATTAGTATCTTCCATATAGAGCTATTATAGTTTCTGTTTTTCAAAGATAAAATGGATGGTGAGTTCCTTTGAGTTCACTGGAGACAGCAGAATGCAAATTAAATTTGATACATGCATACTCTTAATGAAATAGAAGATCAACTTTTTAACCACTAATGACCATTGAAAAATAATTCTACTGTGCAGTTTAGTAAAAAGTCAACCATAGCAAAAATGTTCATTGGTGAATATTTTACAATGCTGAAACAGTTTACTGGTCCAAAAGGTTTATCCAACCCCAAACCAACATATTTGAAAGAAATATAGCAACAAAACAGTTCATAGAAGCAAATGCTGGAGAGCTGTAGCAATGAAATTGCCTCCAGAGATAATGGAGCAATTTCAGCCATTGCTGGAATCATTCTCAGAGATGAAAGAGGTCCATTCTATATTAATAACGGGGTTGGAGTGTGCTGTTGTTATTATTATTAAATTTATATGCTGCATGGCTGCCAGCAACACTGAGTAGTTCAGGGTGTGCAACATTTTCATTGGTTGAAAGACACAGTTGGGGTCTTGGTGTGCTGAGAGTCAAATTAGAGAAAGTAATAGGGAAAAGCAGGAAGTGATGTTTAAGTGTAATTAAAAGTAATTGGCCCGATTATTCTCCAAGCATGTATGTAATAGCTCTGGCCCGTTACCAAAGTACAAACTGATAACTAACTCTGAAGGTCTTTCAAGGTGACATCTTAGGATTCAGGAGCTACATGTGGATCTGGAACCTTGAGTTATTTATCTATGGAATCCCAAATGTGTTTTTTTATTATTATTCTTTTTCCAAAAGGCAATGGGACTTTTTGGGGTATTTTCTTTGAAGCTTCTAGGATGAGAAGTTAAAAATAACCCCACCTTTAGGACAACCATGATCTGGATGATTGAGAATCTCTATCGACACTTATCTCTGGATACTTTTTAATTCAATTAAATTGGGAGACTGTCCATAACTGAAATCCCCCTTGAACATTGTAGCCTCCCCATTTTCCAAATGTAGTTCCATTTCCTGGTAAAAGAGTTACATCAGCGGTGCCATTTGAGGGTTTTGCTGTCAATCTACTATTCTACTTATCAGTCCCTGCAATGGTCAGAGGGACAAATTGCTCTTGTTATGCACAAGAGAGATTCAAAAACATTGATATGCATGAAGTGCCTATCCAAACAGGCAGCATTTGCTTGTGTCATGATGAAGGAATATGTTCCCATTTAGTAATGGAATGGGCAAAAGAGATTTCAAACCAAACAGTTGTGAGCAATTTATTAGATCAAGCAAAACTCCTGCTGGTTAACCTGATTTTCTTCCTGCATAAAAATATAATCTGTGCAGATACAAACTTCTGTGAATTTCAGGAAAGTTCCATAATAGACCCACAAGCTTTGAATGATTGGATTGAATGTGTTATTGTGCATGTTACAAGCTGAACAAACACAGATTAGGCAAGTTTTTGTTCACACGTGGGTTGGCTATAAAAAGAAAGAACAAAACAAAGAAAATGCCCCAAACAAATATGGCTTAATATAAATGGAAATGAAGGCAATATAAATCTTGATCCATTGTAACCTAATAATGAAAGGTGTGCTATTAAAAAACTTGGATAAATGGCCAGGGCCGTTTGTAATAGGGTTTATGTCTTGTTTTAAAAATAAGGTTTATTTTGCTTCTCTCTCGACTGTCTGGGATTTCAAAAAATGATGGTAGCTACATTGGTCGACATAAATCTTCCGCCTTTGAGACAAATTTTGCCATGGACATCATCGTTCTCCTCAAGAAGTTTGGAGAAGCTTTGACTTCTCTTGTTGCTTTCTCCTTTTTCAACCTCCCATTTCACAAGGTAGGCAACCATGAGACACAGTCCTGATTTAGCCATGAAAAGCCAACTGTAGCAAGAAAAAATGTAAGATGGGGCAAAATTCACTTAACAAATATCTCACTTAGCAACAGAAATCTTGGGCTCAAGTATGGTCGTAAGTCAAGGGCTACTTGTATCCTCCACTTCCAACAGGAATATTGTCATAGATTTAAATAATACTTTTCCCAGCCAAACCCCCAACGTCTTACGTAATCCATATGAACAAGTCCACTTTGTCATGGGAACCATCCGCTTCACATCCACACCTATTCTGGTGTCCTTGACAAGGCTTCAGGCTCCCACAATCTGCAGCTGAATCAAAGAAGTTTCATTTCTCCATCTACCTACTTGAAAGTAATACCTCCCCTCCTTTATCTAAAGGCAAGTTGAAATGCAGAAGCACGTAGCTACCAAAGTTTCATGCTTGGCTGCTACATTAATATAATCTTGCAAGTCTAAAAGTATATCTCTCCATCTGCCTTTTTTACAACTCAAGCAACTATGGAGGATCTCCTCTGAGACTCTTGCCCACCCACAATGCAGCTGCATTTTATCAAACTGTTCCCTGCATTGTGCCTCTTTGGCCTGTCTTCCAATGTCATTCCTACATACCATTACACAAAAAGAACTCCCACAAAATTTATAAAACGTTATATTCTAACTAAAGAATGTTGTTGTATCCCATGTTGACAAATCATCTCGCCCAGTGGTTTCAGGAAGATGTTAAATAGGAATAACAAGAGAGCCATTTCCCGAGGAACTCTGACTTTGGTATTTTGCTTGTAGACTTTTCTTTACTCAACTAGGCAACTGTCATGTGTCTGATTAAT
>NW_015388046.1:78588-87459 GCF_001527695.2 Protobothrops mucrosquamatus
ACGCATATAATCCTAAGCATTTCCCACTCCCTTATTTTGGGGTCATGGTTCACATCTTCCAATCAACTTGGAAGATGTGATTTACTTCCGGTTTCTTTCTCCCGGGCTATCCTTATGCTCCTCCCTCTTTCCCAGTTGCTGGTTTAACTATATAAATACCAGACAGTTCTGCATATTGTCAAAGCAAGAATATACAGTAGTTGCAGCGTTGACAGCAACATCATCAGTGTGAGTGAGTTTGTTTAAATAATAGTGTCTTCATTAGGGCATTGTTTTCTGCTTGATTTTCGTCAAGTATTAATCCAGTTTATGGTATTGATTGCTGGAGAGGATATGTTCTGGTCTTTTTGTTTCCTTCTTAGCTTTATTATTGTCTCTTCTGAATGATAAATAAATATATTTACACTGATGATATTACCTAGCTAGATAATGAAACATCTGCAAGCAAACAACCAAGCTCAGAGAACACTCCACTGCTCAATCCTGAGTTAAATATAGTCTCTTCTAGATTATTCCATGTCCTTGTTCCCATTTTCAAGTAAGAACACCTGGAAAATATACATGATTGCATGGTGATTGGAGCTGATTACTAGTCAACTTTATGTAGATCTTGGAGCTTCTACATCTATAACAGGAATCATTTTAGAAATACAGTCTCAAAAGGAAAGTGGGACGGAGGTTTACTAAGATCAACTATGTAGAAACAACGCAATCTTGGGGAAGCACGTCAAATGTTGCCTGGAAGCACATCTGCCTGGATGTTGTCTCCTCAGTTTTTGCAGCGCCTTAATAATAGGCCCAGACTAAAGAAAGACCCATAATTTTATCTCTTTTAATTTTCAAAAGAAAAACAAGCCCTCTTCCCCAGAGTCTTTTGGCAGACAGAAGCTTCAGAATGGCAAGTGGCAATTCTTACTTGGAGATGCTGCTGCCAATCATGTTTTATCTTTTAGCTCTTGGCAAGAAGGGAGGAGAGTGCAGATGAGCAAGGGGGCTGGAGACAGCATGCGGAAGAACGATAACACATCACAGCAAGTGACTGCGGTAGCTTTTCTGCTCTGACTACTTTATTTAATATGCAGAACTCTTGTGTTAGATTTCCACAGGCAGCAGGAAGGCTGAATCAAAAGGAGTGTTGCATTTTGGGTGGGTGGGAGAAAATATTTAAGTGAGTTCACTGGATTATTAGGAAGCAAACCCAATAACATTAAATCCCACCAGTATTTGCTGTGATGAGATCCAATATTCATGATGGAGGCTGCAAAAAAAGACTATTGTTATGCTTTAATTGTCTGTCTGTCTATCTGTCTGTCTATCATCTATATTTATCATAATCACCATCACCATCCATCCATCCATCCATCCATCCATCCATCCATCCATCCATCCCTCTCTCTCTCTCTCTCTCTCTCACACACACACACACATACACACACATCTCTCTCACACACATCTCTCTCACACACATCTCTTTCACCTCTCCATGAGTCAGAGTTTTGTATTTTTTTTCTGCCTGTAGACTGGATGAAACATGTTTTATTTCCTTTTTGTGTCTGCCAAGCCCACCTTCTCAGTCATCCAAAGGTGCTTTTTGAAGAGGCAACTAGACTTTCTGGTTTTTCTTTGAAGACATTTCGCTTCTTGTCCAGGAATCTTCTTCAGCCTCTTGAAAAAGCATCTTTTGGACTGGTCCATTGTAGTTTGCTGTCTCCTAGACCAGTGATGGCGAACCTTTCAGAGACTGAGTGCCCAAAAACTGGCCCCGCTCCCGCCCCACCCCCACCCCATCCCTGCCCCCATCCCCCACCCCATCTGCCTGCAGGGCCACTCACCACCTCCAGGGCCTGCCGCAGATCGCCCAGGCAGCCCAGCAGTGCTATGGCGGTCACGCCCTCTGCCCGCGCCCCGCAGCATCAACTGTTCACGATGGGGCATGAGGGCAGAGTCTTGTCTACGCTGCCTGGCTGCCATGTCCTTGACTGCGCTGCTCCGCGTGGACCACATTCAGGGGCAACTCTCCTTCAGGGGGGATGCTGGAGAGGAGGGGGTCACGGGGGGAGGCGAGGCTGGGACAATGGCACATGTGCCCACAGAGAGGGCTCTGAGTGCTGCCTCTGGCACCCGTGCCATAGGTTCGCCACCACTGTCCTAGACTATGCCAATTGCCTAGTTTTGGCAAATAGCAGTATCTTAACTGATTTGGATCAAGATATGAGCATTTTTGGATGGATGACTACCAGGATAATTCCAGAACTAAAGATTAGATCAACAACTTCAAAGAAGCAGGAAAGCAATAACGAGGCGCAAAGTTTTACTTCAATGCACCTTGAACTTTTTATGGCAATTATTTGTCCTTGCTTCATATTTATGGTCACCAAGCAACATTTCACGGCATGCCTACTTTAAACTGTTAAGTGTATCAGTTCCAGAGCTGATGGGCATACATTACAGAAAAGAAAATGAATTAGAACAGCATTGTGGTTAAAGCACCAGGCTAGAAACAGATTATGATCTCTCATGCCACCTTAGGTACAAAAACCAACTGGGTGACTTTGGAATAATCACCAGGAGTTCTAGTTTTGCCTTAGGCATAAAAACTGGCTGGGTAACTTTGGGTCAGTAACCAGGAGATGGTGAATTCTAGTCCTGACTTAGTCATGAAGTCAGCTGGGTGATTTTGGGTTAGTCCCTCTCTCTGAGCCCAACTCCCCTCACAAGGTTGTTGTTGTGTCAAAAATAGGAGGAGGGAGGAATATTAGGTATGAATTTAAAAAAACACAACTAAAATAAATTGGTTCATTTGAAAAACTAAAACACTAAATGGATGGATTCTGGGAGCCAGAAAAATAAGGCCATGACAGAAGGAATATCTAGATTATTTTCTGAGGTATTTTGAAATGCATTTCTTTCCTTAAACCCTCCAAGGCCTTTAAGATTCCTTGAAAGTCTACTATTAGAATAGCTTGGAAGATTTATAGCTTTTCAGCTGCTTCATGACAATATAAGCAAAATTCTTCAAATAACCAAGGGCTTAGAGTAACAAGGAATGAATCAAAAGATGATAAATAGTAGCTTTTTAACATCCGCAATTGGAACTGTTCTTGAAAGATAGGCTCAAAATAATTTCCAGGAAAAACATCTATTGTCTGATTACTTTGTGATTCTTAGATTACTAAAAATAAGGCAACCTTATTGAGTCTGAAGGATTCCTTTGACACAAGATGGCATATTAGCTTTTGTTGTTCTATCTATCATTTACAATACTTTATCTCTTTCTCTTTTTGGAATAACAATATAATCTTTATTACATTCTATATGTTCATGCCACTCTATGTCTTTTAAACATTTCCACAGAAGACATAGAGTGGCATGGACATTGTAGAAAAAAAGGGACCGTGGAAATTGATCTACAGGCAAAATGAAACCACTTTTGTGAAATGCTGGACCTTCTCAGCATCTCATTTAAGGTAGAACTTCTGAGCCCGGGTAACCAATACATTGAACTTTTTCCATGTGGTTCCCTCCAAAGATTTGGGTAACAGCAAGAAAGGCTGAGCGCAAAAGAATTGAGACCTTTGAACTCTGGTGCTGGAGAAGACTCCTGTGAGTTCCCTGGACTGCAAGGCGATCAAACCGGTCAGTCCTAGAGGAGATCAACCCCGACTGCTCTTTAGAAGGCCGGATCCTGAAGTTGAAACTCAAGTACTTTGGCCACCTAATGAGAAGGAAGGACTCACTGGAGAAGAGCCTAATGCTGGGAAAGATGGAGGGCAAGAGAAGAAGGGGATGACAGAGAAGGAGGTGGCTGGATGGAGTCACTGAAGCAGGAGGCGTGAACTTAAATGGACTCCAGAAGACGGTAGAGGACAGGAAGGCCTGGAGGAACGTTGTCCATTGGGTCGCGATAGGTCAGACATGACTTCGCAACTAACAACAACCCATCATCTACCCCCCAGACCAAAGAGCACAGATAATCCTTGATTACAACAGTCCATTTAGTGAGCATTCAAAGTGACAGCAGCACTGAAAAAAGTCACTTGTGACTGTTTTTCACACTTAACAACTGTTGCAGCATCCCCATGGTCACAGGATCAGAATTCAGATGCTTGGCAACGGGCTCATATTTATGTCCATTTCAGTGTCCTGGGGTCACGTGATCCCCTTTGGCGACCTTCCGACAAGCAAAGTCAATGGGGAAGCCTGAGTCACTTATTACTAACTTAACAACTGCAGTGATTCACTTAACAACTGTGGCACGAAAGATTGCAAGGTGGGGTAAAACTCACTTAGTAAATGTCTCGCTTTGCAACAGAAATTTTGGGCTTCATTGTGGTTGTAAGCTGAGGATTATCTGTAGTAGGAGTTGTTTGTAGGGGTGATGAAAGGGTTGCAAACCAACACACTTGGAATTTTGTGTTGTGCAATGGCAAAACCTTTACGATAATTTAATTGGTCACTGGGAAATGAGACCTGGTGATCCAGACTACCTGAATAGCCATTAAAATCAAACTGTTTACAGGTGGCTCATGGCTAGAATTTTATGGCTTAATGTGCAGTGCTGAGTAGCATACCTGCCACATGGATATTCCCATAACTCCCATAACCCTAACCCCTAACAATATCACAGCAAAGAAAGGTCCCCAAATAACTTAAATTACTTAATCGGTTCCTTCGCAATCCTTCCCCAGTTCCAGGTCTGAATTAAGACTGGAATATTGGAACAAGCGCAGAGTCCCGATTTCTTCAAAACTCTTAGAATCCTCTTTGCCCACTTAATAGTTGCTTAATAGTCAAAATTCACATTTACTTAAGAGTGTGCAATACAATGAAGACATTTTGTATCAACAGAAAAGCATTTGAAGAATTCTCCATTAACTTTTAAAAGAGAAATCAGCTGGCAAGAAAAAGTAAAGCCTCACTATTTAAAATCTGGTTAAAAAGTAATGCTCTGTTTTAAGGCCCAACTAGGAATATAACATTGCAAATTTTAGTAATGAATAGAATACATGATTGAATTTAAAAAACAAAACCTCAGATATTAAGATGCCAAGCCAACCAGGCACACAGCATTCTTCAAATGCAATATTAATTATGTTTCATTTCCTCTTTTTTAAAATTTGCATAGAATTAATTAGAAAATTTAAAAAAAACTAGCCTAGAGTTATAAAATGGTGCCAAATAATTATGGATTATTCTATTCACCTCCTGCCCTTATTATTTGTATCTAACACTGCATATTTTAAAGTAGAAAATATAGTTTAAAAATAGAAAAGCATGGGCGAATTCTCCTTAGCAGTAAGTATAATAGTCAATATTAATGCAACTAGTGCTGGCGTTTGGGAATATATTAATGCCAGATTTGAAGAATTCTTCAAGAATAATATATTGATCTGTTTACCGAGCATTTTTATTCATATCTATGCAGGAAGAACAGACTTTGTTGAATTCAGTGAGGATTACTCTCATTTTACCTAATTCAAACTTCTCAAACTACCTTGTGAAATTCAGTTGTATTGTAGCATTCATATATTTATAAACATGAAAGGGTAGTTCCTAAAGCAGTCAGCATTCACAAACAACACCGTATAAGATGAAAAGGATTAATGGATTAAAAAATATCCATCGTTTTTCTACTGGTAGTCAACAATTTTAGGCAGGGCATGGTGCCAAGCTGAATGGTGGAACTTGGATTCTTGGATAATTTTTATGATAATGGAAGGGTCAGGTCCCAAGAACCAAAAAAAGACAGGTGGGATTACTTCTAAAGCAGCTATGTGCATCGAGAATTGCTTGGAAGAAACCATGTTAGCTCTCTTCCTCCGTCAAACTATCTAAGCTTCTTTGCCCTCTGAAATGCAGCCCCTCTCTCCTGGGAATCCAGAATACATTCCAGGAAGGAATACCAGGCTTTCTACTGTGCAGTTAACAGAATAACAGAGTTGGGGGGGTCTTCTATTCCAACCCCCAGCTCAAGTAGGAGACCCTATACCATTACAGACAAATGGTTGTCCAATCTCTTCTTAAAAATTTCCAATGTTGGAGCACCTACAACTTCTGGAGGCAAGTCGTTCCACTGATTAATTGTTCTCAGTGTCAGGAAATTGATCCTTAGTTCTAGGTTGGTTCTCCTTGATTAGATTCCATCCATTGCTTCTTCTGGTGCTTTGGAGAATAGCTTGACTCCCTCTTCTTTGTGGCAGCCCCTTAGATATTGTAACACTGCTATCATGTCAACCCTAGTCCTTCTTTTCTATAAACCAGATATACCCATTCTTCATATGTTTTAGCCTCCAGTCCTCTAATCATCTTTGTTGCTCTTCTCTGCACTCTTTCTAGAGTCATTTTTTTAATATCATGGCGACTAAAGGAATGCAAGGGGAGAGCTGAATGAGATACAGCACACACAAAAAATGTTCCTAAATGGACCTCTACAATTGCAATATTTTATTCCGTATCTCCACCTATTATCTGAATAATACTGTGTTGTAAAGAGTAATTCTAACCACCCTGCAACCAAGTGGCTGTTAAATGGAAATGAATTCTCCAAACCTTGAATGAATTTTAATGGATTCGCTTTATATGAATAACTTGCAAAAATCAAGTGTGAAATTGTAGCTGAGATGGAAGTATTGTAACTCAACTGGCATTTTGCCACATTGGAAAAGGTCAAATGGCTAGATGACTATCATTAGCTATAGTCCCATGATCACTTAAAGGTTATAAAAATATAAAATGACCGCTAATCAACCATAGAAATCTTTTGCAAGACTATTTCTTAATATCCTTTGACTGATATACAGTCATAATCACCCAGTCTGTGATATTTGAAAGAGCAAGCTACTTTTTCCTACGTTTGAAATACCTTCCAAATTAAGTGAATGGAACCTATTTCAGGCTGAAAGCATAGCTTTACAAAAAATTCCAAAAAAGCATATTTTGAGGATTGTCCTCAGCCAGATTTCCAATAGGATTTCTCTGCCTGCTTAGTTTCAGGTCTAGCTGCAGGCCAAAGCATGCAGGGACCATATTTATTTTATTTATCATATATTTATGACCTGATTTTATATTCTGTTCATTTTTTAACAACTTAAGGTGGTTCATAAACAGAAAACTGTATATAATAAAAAAAGAGTCACAAACAACTAGCAATTTATTTAAAAAGCAACTTTCAGACATTAAGTTCCAAATACTCAGTAGTGCAACCAATTTATGAATGGCAAGGAGTTTCGATGTATTTTCTGTTCTTCTACAGCCTGAGGGCAACTACATAGAAGTGATTTTATCACAATTCTCTTTACTTTGTAAGGGGAAGGGACCAGTGGTGGGATTCAGCTGGTTCGCACCACTTCGGCAGAACCGGTAGCTAATTTTTTGTTGCCCAGGCCCAGAATGGACTTCCGGAAGCGGCATCCACACAGAGAACTGGTTGTTCCCATAGTTGAATCCCATCACTGGAAGTGACCCTTAGAAATCCCACCTTTCAGGAATTAATGAGGTGGGTTTCCCTTTTTATTTTTATTTTATTATTCAATAAAATGTAGAAAAAACGAACACCAGGTTAAAAATAAAACAAACCTGTTTAATACAATAAAAGAGTTACCAAGCTTTCATCGGCCTGACTGCCGACGTCATCAGGGTTGGAATGCTAGGTGATTAGGAAGCTTGCCTATATAGCTACCTGTCTCTGCGCCCGGCTTCTCGAGTGCGTAATTGGCCCATTACTTGTATTAATCTGCAACGTGCTAAGTTGATTCACATCCGGCAGCCTGTTGGTGGACCCGGTAGTTATGCCCAGATCCTCCATTACTTTTCTAGCGCGCGTGCGAGCGCCTGGGGGATGGCTGTCAAGCTGTCTCTGCCCCCTATCTCTCCCCCCCCTCTCTCATTTTGGAGCGATCTCTCAATCTGCATTTCAAATGCCCTGTAGGGCTGTCATCTTCCCCTACGGCCATTCTGGAGTGGCACTTCATCAGAAATGAAGTAATCCAGTGAACTTTGAACCATATTCAAAGTCCACTTCATGGCTTCACTGAGCTCCTGTTTGTTGGGGATGTAGCATACACCTTCTTACATAAAGTCTTTTCATTGATAAATTGGTGGCATATGTGTACACTCCATTCATCAAGTAGCTGTGCTGAGCGAAGACTTGTTTATCTGTTTAATCCCACGAAATCCTTGTAAGGAAAAGAATACCAACATTGATATCCCCTAAACTCCGCTAAAGATGTTACCTAGCCTGGTAATAAAACTTTCAGAAACCAACCAGCAAGTTCGGAGAACGAACCTTCACCCTCATCCTACACCTGAGCTACAGATATTCACCACTATTGCTTATCTATTTCTATCCACTTCAAGGTGTTAGTAACAACTTTTAAAGCACTCCATGGCAATGGACCTAGGTATTTGCAAGACCACCTCCTACCAAATATCTTCGACCAGTCTGCTCCCACAGAGAGGGCCTCCTTAGGGTGCCATCGGCCAGTCAATGCCGGCTGGCGACCCCCAGGGGGAGAGCCTTCTCTGTGGCAGCTCCTGCCCTCTGGAATGACCTACCCCCCGACCTACGTACAACTACGGACCTGCGCCTCTTCTGCCGAGCCTTGAAAACCCATCTATTCCATGCGGCCGGCCTGGTTTTGATTGGGCTTTGCTAGGGGTTTTATTTTTTTTTATTTATTTTTTTATTATTATTTTTCACCATACACCATACACCAAAACTACATAAACATAACTCTTTTCTTCTAACAGAACAGTGCTTTACATTTTAAATGTTCTTTACATCTTATTTACATTTTATATACATCAATAATTATATCTTTTTCTTTCTCTGTTCTAGCCAATTATAACATTTATTCCAAATTTCATAAAATT
>NW_015388046.1:88671-117400 GCF_001527695.2 Protobothrops mucrosquamatus
TTATATTCCTCTGCTTTGACCTGTACCCCTTTTATTTCTTTATTTGCTCTAATTTGAACTAAAAGTACTTCAAGAGTCAAAATAAAGAGTAGAGGTGAAATTGGGCATCCCTGTCTTACCCCTTTGTTTATTTCAAAACTTTTTGTGTTCTCTCCATTGAATATCACACTAGCTCTCTGTGTTCTATATATTGCCTTTGCTAGGGGTTTTATATGGGCTTTGCTAGGGGTTTTATATGGGGTATTTTAGAGCAGGCTTTTTATTCAATATTTATTGTGATTTTTATTATTGCCTGTTCACCGCCCTGAGTCCCGTAAGGGAGATAGAGCGGTATATAAATTTAAATAACAAATAAATAAATAAATAAATAAATAAATAAATAAATAAATAAATATCCCAGCTTTATTACTTTTACAAATAACTCAAGGTAGTAACCTATTCAACTCATCTTCCTCCTCCTATTTTCCCCACACAACAACTCTTTGGCGTGGGTTGGGCTGAGAGAGAGAGAGACAGAGTGACTGACGTTTTTGCAAAGTATAAGCAATAAGACTTTTCCTCTTAGTTTATCACTTGCAACTAAATTTCCTAGAATTCTTACTTAGACTAACAACAATCATGATTTCATCAAAAATGCATTTATCCATCACCTCTTCACAACTAAGCACCATCATTATGCATTGTTAGCAGCAATGAACTGCAGAGAAAGATTAATTACGAGAACATGAGCTTTTGCACCAAAAAAAGAGAAGTATTTTGTCTTCCCCATTCATGTTCAATGCATGAAGTTGAAACTATTTAAACTTATTTGTGAATGCAGAGAAAGGTCAAGGGTGTTCATTAAGAAAGAATTTGCATGAGCAGCCACCATAATTTTAAATCAAGGACTGTGCAGAAAAAGAATTTTGATGAAAACCCAGCCTTCAATAAAAATGCGTAGTTTCCATTTTCTGCTCAATCTTATTTTATAGTAAAATACATAAAGTAAAATAAAGAGGAAAATGAAAGGGTAGCTAGAAATATTTAAAATTTAACTAATGCATAAAAGATAAAGATAAACTAATGCATAAAGATTTGGTTTAAGTAGGTACTATTTCTTATAATAATATATTCTCTTATATTTCCCCCAGATATTAAAAGTAATATCTTGTTGGAATTGCACCCTGTTTTATGTGTTTGTTTGCCATCCTTATTATTTTTACAAATAATTTAAGGAAGCAAACATATCCAACACTCCTTCCTCCTTCTTTTCTCCCCACCTCAACAACCCTGTGAAGTGGGTTTGGTGGAGAAAGAAAGAAAGAGAAAGAGAGAGAGAGAAAGAGAGAGAGAGAGAAAGAGAGAGAGAGAGAGATTGGCCCAAAATCAGCCACTTCCCAGCCCGATGCTTTAACCACTAGGTCAAATTGGCTCCAGTACATTCAGTTCACGGTGACAACATGAACATGTTTGTATAGTTTTCTTGGAAATAATGCAGAGGTGGCTTGAAATCACTTCTTTCTAGAAGGGGTGCATTTAAAAATAAATAAATAAATAAATCCCTGTCTAGTTATTCCTGTGATATTTCCTGCAATCCTCCCATTCAAGTAGTAAATAAGTCTGATCCTGCTTTCTTTTTCAAGGTCAGGCAAAGTCGGCTGGGTGCTGCTGTCTGGTGTACCTCTCAAAACATTAGATAGAAAAAGTGTTCTTTTACACTTCAAAAACAAAGAAACTTAATTGACTGCTTTTGTCATCATATATATATATATATTCCTTCTTGAAAGAATAGATGTTTGCTAGCAGCCTTGACTGAGGTTCTCTGGGTCTTCAGTAAGAGTGTGCAATTTATTATGAAAACATTTCTAGTGTGCTACTACAGAGAAAGGAAACCAATACTTGAGCCACTGTCTGTTATTCCTTGCTAATATTGGATTCGTTGTCTTGGTTGTAAACACCTCTAAGTTGTTCTATTTCATATACTGCACATGTTCTTTGTAAACAGCATGGCGAAGGGCGAGAAATGATTAGTAATCTAGCAAAGTAGGAAAACATTGGAACTGAGGGACTCCTTTTATTGAAAGCAATCTAATTTTTTTCAGTTCTTTGAAGCCACGGCTATTTCAGCCTGACAATACTCTTGGTAAGTATTAGTGCAGGCATAGATTGCAACCTTTTTAAGTTGACAGCTTTGAGGTTGGTTTGCAACAATGGGAATGATGAAACACATGTTAAAGGGAAAATCTCACATAATGATATTGTGTTTTTCTTTGGAGTTGCAGAATGCACCTACTGTACAGGTAGTCCTCTTGTGGCTACAATTGGGAGAAAAATTTCCATTAATAAGCAAGGGAATTGTTCATTGTTAAAAGCAGGGGTCTTCAAACTTGGCCCTTTTATGACTTGTGGACTTCAACTCCCAGAATTCCTCAGCCAGCGTGGGAGTTGAAGTCCACAAGTCATAAAAGGGCCAAATGTGAAGACCCCTGGTTAAAAGGAAATCATGCTTGATTTTCTGACCTTTCTTGCCACAATTATTAAACAAATTGCTGTAGTGCAGGGATGTCAAACTGCCGGCCCGTGGGGCGGACGAGTCATGAGAAAACCGCGCCCACGCAATTGCTGGCAATGGGAAAAAGCTCCGATAAGTCATGCGACATCACGTGACGTTGCAAGTTTGACATGTCTGTGTGTAGTAGTTAAGTGAATCGCATGATTGTTAAAGATATCCAGCTTCTCCNCTTCTCCCCATTGATTTTGCTTGCTGGACGCTTTATAACAGGGGTCTTCAAACTTGGCCGCTTTAAGACTTGTGGACTTCAATTCCCAGAATTCCTCAGCCAGCATGGCTGGCTGAGGAATTCTGGGAGCTGAAGTCCACAAGTCTTAAAGCGGCCATGTTTGGAGACCCCTGCTTTATAGGAAGGTTGCAAATGGGGATCCTGTGACCCTGGAATTCTGCCATTGTAACCATTGTAAGTACATGCCAATTTCCAAGTTCCTGAATTTTGATTACATGACCATGGGGATGTTACAACAATTGAAAGTATGAGGACCAGTCGTAAGGAACTTTTCCATTCTTTTGCTATTCTATCTTGAGATGCTGTTAAAAAAACTTTCCTCCTCCTCCTCCTCTTCCTCCTCCTCCTCTACAATTCAAAACATGTTATAGCAGCTAAGAGATCAGGATCACTCAGCATTTTTTTTTAATTTCAAAAAAAAATTGATAAGAGTGATCGATTAAAAAACATTGCCATGTAGCAATGATAAGGGAGAAGCCCCCATTGCTTATTGTTGTATAACTGCATTAATCCAGCCTTGTTATGTTCACACCATCATCAATAAAGCTTAGAAGCTCTCTAGCATTCGTCTTCACATTTAGTGTTAAAGCTGTTATATTGAGCAGCAATTATTAAGGCTTAATATTTCAGCTGAACCTAGATTATTGATCTTTGGAAGATGGAGCTAATGGCTGTGTTTTATATCCAAGTTGCTTTTTAAATCAGATTTCTGTTGAGCAGTTAATCAAAATTAAACTTACTAGTTACATTTTACAAAGATTTGTGACTGTTCGATATTTCTTTCTTCTAGATACGTGAGACATTAGCCTTTAAAAATCTGTCTCAACCAAATGCGTTAGCAGTACTGCTTAGCCAAAAGTTTCAAATAGCTATGCATTGGCTTGTGTTGAAGGTACAATAGGGGATGAATGGAAAAAAATATAGGATAAATTTCTACTCATCAGTGTTGGGATGAGTAGCTTTAATCTACTACCGTGTTTTCCTGAAAATAAGACCCAACCGGAAAATAAGCCCTAGCATGATTTTTCAGGATGTTTGTAACATAAGCCCCACCCCCAAAATAAGCCCCAGTTAAGATTGTCAGCCAGATGGATGCATTTAGTACCGTATTTTCCTGAAAATAAGAGCTAACCAGAAAGTAAGCCCTAATGCTTCTTTAGAGCAAAAATTAATATAAGACCCAGTCTTATTTTTGGGGAAATGTAGTAGATCCATCCTTGGGCAAGATGTTAACCTGGATTGAAATCTAGGGGTGGGATTAGAAGGCTATTCACCAATTGGAATTAATTCAATACAACTGTATAAGGAAGATCTCAGGTTTTCCCACTGCTTATCTAAGGATAGAGATAGGACAACTTTCCATTTTCTTTAGAATACAACTTGCATTCTTGAGACACCATAAGAAACTAGAAAGCCTACAAGAATCCCTCCTTGTCAAACTCGGTTTTCTCCTTGCAGAATTGGAATCAACAAGCCAATATTGTATATGTGTGCAGTATCTTGTGGCACATACACATAGCGGTAGAGTTTGCATCAAGATGTCACATCTTGACTTCCCTTTCTGATTCCTCTGCCAGGAGGACTTGTTATTTCACCACACATCCAATGCCTGGGAGAGCTTCTGAGCTGATCACAAATGACTCCCTCTCTTAACCCTTGGAACTTGTTCAAGAAGGCAGACATTTTGGTTTCTTATTCTTACGTTTCCTCTTTTTAGCGTGATGGTTGTAGCAGGCCACTTGTAGTGTAGGTGAGTTCTGAAATGACGCATTAAACTAAAACTTCATTGGGATTGCAGAACTGGGATGAGTCCAGTGAGTAGGTGTGTTATTGCAATTACAAGTCATAACATATAATGCACAATAAAAACACAATAAGAGTAAAATAATAAGATTTGCAAAATGAAATAAAAAGAGTATTAGATATAAGAAGGTTAAAACAAGATACTGTAAATCCAGAGTGACAACCAAGAACTTAAGTATTTATTTCTAAATTTTGCAGAGCAAAAGTAGCAACCTGCTTGCTAATAGTTCAACTGTTCATGGTCTGAGCCCTTGAGGTCACCTACCATGAATAGTGTGGCCCTAATCTCATGGCAAATAGGGCAATGGAGGACATAATTTATAATGACCTCCACTTGACCAACACTGCAAAGATAAAGACATTGTTCGACAAAGTTCTTTCAAAATCTCCCTTCAAGATGAACTGAGGGCACAGTCTGCCCTTCTCACTTCCCCTACGCCATTTTGGACAAATGGCTGTCCAGTCTCTTCTTAAAAACTGGAAGACTGCTATCATGTCCCCCCTCGTCCTTCTCTTCGTTAAACTAGACATACCCAATTCCAGCAGCCATTCCTTATATGCTTTAGCCTCCAGTCCCCTAATCATCTTTGTTGCTCTTCTCTGTACTCTTTCTAGAGTCTCAACATCTTTTTTACATCGTAGTGACCAAAACTGGATGCAGTATTCCAAGTGTGGCCTTACCAAGGCATTGTAAAGTGCTATTAATAGTTCATGTGAACTATTAATTCATATATTCATATTCATATATTCTCTTTATATCATTCATATGTATGTGTGTATGTGTGTGTGTGTGTGTGTGTGTGTGTGTGTGTATGTATATATATGTGTGTCCAACCATACTTGGCCAATAATTCTATTCTATTCTATTCTGTTCTGTTCTGTTCTGTTCTGTTGTTCTATTCTATTCTATTCTATTCTATTCTATTCTATTCTATTCTATTCTATTCTATTCTATTCTATGCACACACACACACACACATATCATCATGATGTAAAGAGTTTTTTAAAATTTTAATGTTATACGAAGTATCGATCTATCAAAAGAAAATTCTATTTTCTCAGTTACATATTCCAGAACACTAACTGCAGCCCTTCTACAGACAGTATTATTAGGGGTAATTTATTGCAAAAAGTAGACATATATTAGAAAATATGTACAAAAATATTTGGATTTTTAATGGATCACATCAAAAATTAAAATGTATTTAATTTAATTGATCTTTTTATTACAAATAAATATTTAATAAGATGTCCCCCTCACAAAATATAATTTATCAGCTACTGTTGCGGTTATTTGAAAGGTACAGAATGACATTTTTTTCCACAACCTAAAATCTTAAGTCTATTAAAAATCATTATTAATGAAAGAGGCTAAGACAAATATTAATAAGATTTATAAAATTTTTCATTCCCCATATGCTAAATAAAGAGAGATTATTCCACAGCATGTATCTTTCTATCAGTCAGAAGGTGGGTTTTTTGTTTTTTTTTTTGCATTTTTCTCAGCGGTTAGAATTCAATTAAAAATATCTATTAAGATGAGATTTCCAGAGGACATTATGTGATAGCACTTCATTTAATGAAACAGACTTTAGAATCTCCGGGCTGAATGTTTTTACAAAATTAATGACTTACATTAAAAAAAATAGAACTAATAAACCCAAGAGATTAGTTGAATAGCACCTGCTAAGTAGAATATATATATTTTTTATGCTAGCATAAAATCAGAGTGGGTGGGGGTCATCCAGAGCAATTGTATGAGCCACAAGTTTCAAAATACATATTTCAGTAAGATGCACTGTAAAAATTGGCTGTTGCCAATATTAAATCATTCTATCAAAGACAAATAATACAAATCCAGTTTTCTGTTCTTTGGTGCTCAAGGGAATACAATATTAATCTTCCTGGCTTTCTTTTAGCTTTTAATATTTATTTTCAAGTGAAAGTAATTTAGACTTAGAGTATTCCTTACAAATTAGTGCTGTCATAAAACTTGGTTATGATTTGAAGATTATTTCATTTACAAAAAGTATTTGTCACAGCTTCAATGAAACTGTATTGCTTTGCTGTTGGGACCTCTGAGGCTGAGAGATTGAAAAACACCCAGTATCATCAATCTTAGCTAAACTAAAATTTGAAGGTAGATTTTCCAAGGTATCTGTTTCTGGAAAACATTGATGTTCCATATTTCACGAAAGATTAAAGAGGAAGATTTAAGTTTGGAAGTTGGAATTGATTGCCTACTTCAGGTCTTTCAACTCAGAAATATTTTTATCACTTCAAGGGAAGCTACACAGAATACAGAATGACAGAGTTGGAATGGATCTTGGAGTCTTCTGTTTCAACTCCCTGATGAAGCAGGAGATCCTATACCATCCCAGACAAATGGATGTCCAGTCTCTTCTTGAAAACCTTCAGTGATGGAGCACCCACAACTTCTGGAGGCAAGCCATTCCACTGATTAATTGCTCTCACTATCAGGAAATTTCTCCTTATTTCTAGGTTGGATTTCTCCTGGATTAGTTTCCATCCATTTCTTCAGGTGCTTTGGACAATAGGTTGATCTCCTTTACACTGTGACAGCCCTCAACTACTGGAAGATTGCTGTGATGTCACCCATAGTTCTTCTCTTCATTAGATTAGACATACCTAATTCTCTCAATCTTCATTGTACGGTTCAGCCTCCAGTCCCCTAATCATCTTCGTTGCTGTTCTCTTCACTCTTTCTAGAGTCTCAATATCTTTTTTCTATTGTGGTGCTGAATGAAAAGATATGCAGTAAGGGGGAAACATGTGTCTGACTGGGTCTTGAAGAAGCTAAGCAACCTTGATTAGAATGTGTTTGGGAACCATCATTGTAAACTAGACTGGGAAGTCATGAAATACCATAAGGAAAGCTCTCCTGTTTTATTGTAAAATAACAACAACATGGACCTGTCTAAGTAGTCACCAGACATAAACTCAACTCAGGGAAAGCTTTACTCTTATCACTATAAAAATAAGGAAGATTATCTTAACAGAGATATATATAGGTAGGTAAGGTAACATTTGGAAATGACTTGACCAATAGCAACAGCGTTTAGACTTATATATGGCCCCATAGTGTTTTACAGGTAGTCCTCCATTTACAACGGTCCAATTAGTGACTATTCAAAGTTAAAACAGCACTTATGACTTATGACCTTTTTTCACACTTACAACTATTACAGCATCCCCATGGTCATGTGATCAATATCTGAATGCTTGGCAACTGGCTCCTATTTATGAGGCTTGCAATGTCCCTTTTGGCGAGCTTCTGACAAGCAAAGACAATGGGGAAGCCAGATTCACTTAACAACTCACCTAATCAATGTCTCACTTAGTAACGTAAATTTTGGACTCAGTTGTGGATGTAACTTGAGGATTACCTATAATCCTCAAGTTACATCCTATTGCTAGGCTGCATTAACAGAGGGATAGAATCAAGATCACGTGAAGTGTTAATACCACTTTACAATGCCTTGGTAAGGCCACACTTGGAATACTGCATCCAGTTTTGGTCACCATGATGTAAAAAAGATGTTGAGACTCTAGAAGGAGTACAGAGAAGAGCAACAAAGATGATCAGGGGACTGGAGGCTAAAGCATATGAGGAACGGTTGCTGGAATTGGATATGTCCAGTTTAACGAAGAGAAGGACGAGGGGGGACAGGATAGCAGTGTTCCAATATCTCAGGGGATGCCCCAAAGAAGAGGGAGTCAAGCTATTCTCCAAGGTGCCTGAAGGCAGGACAAGAAGCAACGGGTGGAAACTAACCAAAGAGAGAAGCAACCTAGAACTAAGGAGAAACTTCCTGACAGTTAGAACAATTAACCAGTGGAACAACCTGCCTCCAGAAGCGGTGAATGCTCCAACACTGGAAGTTTTTAAGAAGAGACTGGACAGCCATTTGTCCAAAATGGTATAGGGTTCCTGCCTGAGCAGGGGGTTGGACTAGATGACCTCCAAGGTCCCTTCCAACTTTATTATTATTATTATTATTATTATTATTATTATTATTATTATTATTATTATTATTATTATTATTATTATTATTATTATTATTATTATAATAATAATATAGCACTCTCTGGGCAATTTGCAATGTAATTTCTATTTGCATATTGTTCCCAACAATCTGGGTTCTCATTTTACCAGCCCCAGAAGGATGGAAGGCTGAGACAATTTTGAGCCCCATCAGATCTGAACTCCAGGCTTTGGCAGAGTTTGTCTGCAATGCTGCACTTTAACCACTGTGTCAAATATCTATTTCCTTAATTTAGTGAAGTATAAGGAGAGACTGGTAGGGTAGAATCAGACTTGCAAAATTCTGCTGTTAGAGCCAATCTCAACAAAAGTTTTAGCCCTCCTCGAGAATTGGTTTCCTGGTCTGGTCTAACCAGCAGCTCTCACAATTACTTATCTACTTTAAACATTAAACAAACCTTTCTGTTGATTTATCTTGTGAATTTTATTTTGTAAAAGCACCACTGAGATATGGGCAGTATATAAATTTAATATTTTTTTTTAATAATGATTAACCTAGCATGATTTTATTTCAGTTTAATTTTGCAAAAGGCAACAAATGCTAGCCAAACTTCTTGTTCTCTGTCCAGTACCCTGCTTTCTGTTCCAAAAGAAATTTGTGATAGAATTCTTTTCCTTTTCAATAATTAAAGAACTAAAATTATTCATTGCATGATTTCTCCCATCCATAATATGATAGAAAAACTATAATTAGCATAATTTGGTCACGCCTAAGACCTAATGATAATGTTGGAACTCTACTGTCTTCCTAAAGAACATAATCACATTAATATGTCTGACATTAGCAAAAATTCTTTTATACAATAATTGTATTCCCATCAATTTGGACCTAAAATATTTATTTTGAAATAGAATGCTCTGATTTGACATCATTGCTTTTACTTTTTGTTTTCATTCTCTTTGCCCCATTTCCGATTATTTGCTTTTTTTTTTGAACTCTGGAAAGTTAAAGAAGAATTCCTCATTTTCTACCATGCTGACCTATCTTGAAAATATTCTATAAATATTCTATAGTCTATAGTAACATAAAACACCAGCTCCACAAACAACTATTATTGTACAAGAGCCATTCCATTTGCTGCCAGATATAAATTGCATAACCCTTTGCTCAACTCTTCATTTGAATATAACGGAAAGCCAGTCAGAGCCAGAAGAAAAACACCTGATCTGAATGTAGGAGTAGAAATTCTATACTCAAATATGAACCTTATTAAAAACTCTTAGCTTCCAATGCTTGATTGGTGCAGTTTTCACACCGTTTCAATAGCAGAGTCTCTCATTTAAATTATGCATCTAGAATAATAACAGAGCAAGAACTCTGCTCTATAAGCAAATGCATTTCCCCCCCCACTAAATCTAATATTTAAAATAGTGATTTTGTAAATCAAAAGGTCATGATTTCCATTACCAGCTTTGCAGATGAGATATTCGCCCTGGGTAAATAACAGACAAGAAATCATGAAGATTGGAAGGCAGCTAGAAGAGCAGAAGGAACAAAACAATGAAATGTCAGTTCCAAAGCAACAATGCAGATTTCTCTGAATAGTATATCTGGTGATTCTGTTATAGTCCCTGCTAAAATTCATCATGTCATAAATTACTTTTCAATAGCTGTTAAGAGAACTGAACATGTTCGGTTGCATTCGTACACACATATCATGCTGTTTGTTTTCTGAGTAAGCCATATTGCACAAACAACTGAGGGTGAGCAGAACAATAAGTCCTAAGTAAAAGAAACTCAAGAGTTGTAAACTGAATCTAGTTTATGCCATCGTCTTTCGCTGTACTTCTGTGTGTTTTTCTACAATGATGACTCACTTTGTGATGTCATGTACAATTGCTTGCCCTCCAGAAGTTGAGAATGCTCCATCACTGGAGGTTTTTAAGAAGAGGTTGTCCAGAATGGTATAGGATTGAAACAGAAGACCTCCAAAATCCCTTCTAACTCTGTTATTCTGTTACTTCTGCATGATCTTCCATTCCTTCTTGATCCTTTCTCTTGTTATTTTTCCACAATAGGTCTTAAGACAAGAATCCCAATGTTCAATACGCTTTATGCAAAATGAAATTCCCAGCTGTTCATTTCACAACAGGTGAACATGACATTCAGATGAAACTCACTAGACCATGTCCAGGTTTGAGGGATCTTCTGATGAGTTCTCTCCTCTTGTAGTGGGCTGTAGCAGCAAGCTGATCTTCTGGCAGAAGGGACTATGGACATAATGTCCCAAAATACCTTGAGGTGGCCAGTTTAACATCTCTCTGAGGAAAGAAACAATATCTCAGAGCTTCACTCATCTCTGAAAATTTTTAAGTATCTTCTGGTAGACGAGAGCAAGTGGAAGGCATCATGACATCATCAGTTTTTATTCTGCATCAAAATTCAAGATGACACGAGTACAAACTCATAACACTGCCATGTCTACCTCTTCGGGTGTTTGGCATCATTTTGAGGTCATGGTGACTTCTATTAGATAGCTTTTGATGTGAAACCTGGAAACTTTCTGAAGTGATCAAAAATGGTACATTTCAGTGGGCGACTGGAGAAAAACATTATTCAATACATTACTGCTGCATACTGTAATCACATTAGGGGAATTGATTTTAATATAAATCAAGTTTGCATTGATTTGCATTTGGTTCATGATGCACCATTTAGATCCAGTCTTTAGCCCGGAAATAAAGCTAGTAAAGCATACTTATGACCAGCTAGAAGTTGCTTAGTTAAAGGTCTCAGCACCCTTGCCAGCTGGGGGTGCAGGACGGTGGAATTCAGCAATATTTACCCATCTCTGAAAGTCTTTCTCAGCCTTGCCTTGCTTGCAATAACCTTTTTGTTGGGGACTTCCCAGCTTCCCAGAAGAATTGGAGATTGACAGCTTGAGGTCTCATGATCCTGGAGAGGTTTCTGAACACATTTAGCTAACTTCAGGATTAAGGAGTGGGAGTTTTCTAAGTTCGAATAACATATATATTTTTTCATATGCCACGCATTTCTTCTGAGATACAGATGTGGAGAAATTTATTTTAGTTTAAACATTTGACTAAATGTCTAAAACAAGACCACACTTGGAATACTGCATCCAGTTTTGGTCACCACAATATAAAAAAGATGTTGAGACTCTGGAAAAAGTGCAGAGAACAGCAACTAGAATGATTAGGGGGCTGGAGGCTAAAACATACGAAGAACGGTTACAGGAATTGGGTATGTCTAGTCTAATGACTAGTCTAATGTCTAGTCTAACTCTCTATCCTGCTCTATGGAGTAGAGAGCTGGTCTCTGACAGAAGGCCACCTGAAGAGACTAGAAGCATTTGAAATGTGGATTGACAGGCGGCTGTTACGTAGAAGCTGGGTTGACAAGATCAGAAATGAGGAGGTGATAAGCCGCCTGGGAAAGCCAAGGGAAATCATCAAAACAATTAAAAAACGAAAATTAGAATATTTCGGACATGNGATGCGACACCCAGAAAAATACGGCATACTCCATTTAATCCTCCAGGGAAAGATTGAAGGCAAACGAGGTCCAGGCAGAAGAAGAACATCATGGCTTCAAAATCTAAGGGACTGGTTTGGACAAAACTCAGCAGCACTTTTTCGTGCAGCTGCTGATAAAAACAGGATCGCCAACATGATCGCCAACGTCCGATAACGGATATGGCACAAGAAGAAGAAGAAGAAGTCTAATGAAAAGAAGGACTAGGGGAGATAGAATAGCACTGTTTCAATATTTGAGGAGTTCCTACAAAGACAAGGGGGTCAAACTATTTTCCAAAGCACCAAAAGGCAAGACGAGAAACAACGGATGGAAACTAACCAAAGAGAGAAGCAACCTAGAACTAAGAAGAAATTTCCTGACAGTGAGAACAATTAATAAGTGGGAAAGCTTGCCTTCAGAAGTTGTGTGTGCTCCATCACTGGAGACTTTCAAAAAGAGACTGGACAACCATTTGTCTGAAATGGTATAGGGTCTCCAGGGGGTTGCAGTAGAAGACCTATAAAGTTCCTTCCAACTCTATTCTTCTATGTTTTATGTTCTAAGAGCTGGGGAGGAAGGGGTGCACCAAAATCTGTGCTTGTTAAAGTATTGAGATCCAATTTGCTACTCAAAAAATTCAAACGCGTAGCCGTGATTGCAGAGGGTTCTAAAATCTGCAAGGAGGGCACCAAAAGGGTGGTTTAAAGTGCAAGACTGTATCCACCATCTGACAAATCCATTTCTATGGATGCCATTGTAACCGTGCAGATGCAAAAATTAAAAAAGGACAGGAAGAAATATCATGCACTTTTTGAAAGAAAAAGAAAAGAATCCTATATGTATGTTGCTCGTGTAATTCTGGCACCATATGTTCAGTGATGGAATGTATGTGTAAATAAATCAAGAAACAATTATTTCCTATCTTAGCATTGGGACATTATTATGATTGATAATGTATACAGTCACATCTGCCCAAATTTAAATGGTTGCTTCCAAGACATCCATTCCCTTTTTGAATGTACAAACATAAAAGGTTATTTTATAAGATAATTCAAATGTTACGTTAAATTTATTTTTCCGGGGATCAGTCTGATAAGTTTGATTCAAATAACTGAAATCTGTGCAGATCAGTTAGTGGCATTTATCAGCTTCCCTTCCTGTTTTCTCCTCTGTGTGTAACAATCAGTAAAAGCAATTTACACACTCAAAAGTTCTACTAGTAGTAGATTGCAATCAGTGTTACTAAACACAACCAGAATATTGTAGCTATTAAACTAATGCATTATGCTAGAAACGCAAATGTAGCATTGAAAAGTGCCCCATTATTATCTTTCCCCAGTAAGCATTTTAAAAAGCAGTTAACATATGCATTTTTAAAACTTTTTTTAAAAAATATGTCCTTTGTTATCTTTTGGTGGCAACTTATTTTTATTAATGTATGATGAGTTGTTTATAGCTTACCTAATTTTCATTTCTGTTTTCTCTCACTGTATCTGGCTTTCAAACACATAAATATCAGAAGTATTTCTTTGTACCAAAATTTGTAGAGTACATTCATCTGTATCATCCCAAAGGATTTTGTTTCCTGATTAAATCACCCAATGTTTAATTCGATTTTGGTCACAAGAATATGTATGTACATACATCTGGCTGACATTGCTTATGCTAGGGAATAAGACTAATATTTTATTTATTTATAAAATAGTACAGGTGTCATCCTTTGCCTCAGAAAAATGTACTCCGATAACTTAGAGAACAATCTTATAATTTATTTTGTGGATATAAATTGTTATAAAAAGACAAAAAAAAAACCTTAGATCATGAAAAGTTCTTGTCAGAACCTAAATTCAAGAGTAAAATATGGGCTCAAACTGCTATGAAATTTAATTGGAAGGCATTTGTCAAGGTCATTTTTTTATTAGGAAAGAAATCTTGGAAATTAGCAGTCTTAGAGCCCCAAAGCAAATCTTACCCCATAAAAGTTTAAAAAAAAAAATTACTGCAGAAAAAAACAAATATTTAGCAGGACTTCCTTTCAAGATGGGATGAGATTTGGCTGTTCATTGCTAATACTGGCTAACTTGATTATTGAATAAGCTACAAGATTTCCCCAAACACTAGTTAGCAGTAAGAATTAGCAATGAGAAAGAGAAATGTTTGGAACGCTTGACGGATTTTAAATCAGGTCCTGGTGAACACTTCTTAAATTCACAGATGGTGTCCAGCTTTGATGGTGTCCAGCCTCTGTTATATATATATAAGATTGAGAGTATCTTGGTGACGTTTCGACGAGGTCCCACTCGTCATCTTCAGGCTGGGGTCTTCGGCTTCGTGCTTGTGCCAGGTCCGATCACACTTTGCTCGCACAAGCATGAAGCCGAAGACCCCAGCCTGAAGATGACGAGTGGGACCTTGTCAAAAGGTCGCCGAGATACTCTCAATCTTACACGGGAAAAGACCCGAATACGCCAAGACCTGCATATATATGGACACTCCCATTGACTGGCGTTAAGCCCTGATGATGTCGGTAGTTAACCGACGAAAGCTTGGCACTGAATTAAACACTTTTAGTTTACATTTTTTCCTGGTGCTCGTGTTTGATTGTTTTTATAATATGACTATACCCAGGAATCGTATTTTTAAAGATATTAGTTATATATATATAACTAATATATATTAGTTATAATATATATTATATATTAGCTCCAGGAGCTGGGTGCAAAAGGCACCACTCCTATAAATAGCTATCCCATCGACTGCATGTTACCCTGATGATGCTGGCAGTGTGCCGTCGAAAGCTTGGTGTTTTAAATTTTATTAAAACTTTTTATAGTTTTTAAAGAATTTCCTGGTGGTCTTACAATTTGTAGTGGCTGAACATGAGTTTACCCAGGAATCACCTTTTTATTTTTAGAATCTTAAGTAACACACACACACACACACATATATATATATATATATGTGTGTGTGTGTGTGTGTGTGTGTGTGTGTAGTTTCTGTACAGTTCCTTCTTCAGAAAGGTAGAACATAAACCACCAACCAGTTTCCACAGTAGGAATCAGAGAGGGCTATAAGGACAGGAAAAAAAAAAGAGAGAGAGAGTTTAGATCTCAGATTGCCCATCTTTGCTGTACAAATCTGTTTGGCTATTTAATCTTCTTAAGACATGGCCGAAGGAAAGAATACAACAGGGAAAAACGCCTGTCAATTTTTGTTTCGCACACTGTCAGGCAGACAGTGGCACAAACGTTGTGCAAGGAATCTTACAAAAGTGACATCCGACGTACACGAACATGATAGCTGAGCTGCCCACACATCTCCCTCAATTAATGAAGCACTTCCTTGCACAGTGTAGATGTCAAGGGCCCTCTTTGGGCTCCAAGATTAAGATGAAATCTCCAACTGTTCAAACTTTATGACTATTCATTTGTCTGTCATCAGCAACTAGCAGGTGGCTGAGTGGCATGTCCCCCTTTTGGAATCTCTGAAGCAAAACTGCTTCCTCCTCCTTAGATTTCATCTCTTTCCTTTTGCAAAGTCTTCCTTGCTGAGATAAAGCCGGAAGATTTTGCCTTCCAGCAGTTCCGTACGCCAGATACATTGTTTTTCTTCCATTTGAAGAAAAAATAAAATATTAATATTAGAAATGCTTTGATTTTTGCACACAACACATACATTGCAAAAAAAATAATAATAATCTGTCAACCTATCTATAGCCCTTACTCTCCTTATTTAGAAGCTCATTAGTACTTGAATTTGTACAGGAGGAAAAAAAAATTAAGGTCAGAAGCCACAAATCCTGAAATTTCAGACTTCGTGATGCTAATAATTTGTTCCCTGAGTTAACAGCAAGAGCTATTGTTGATGAATGTGAATTGATGAATGTGAATTGGCTTTAGGGAAAGCAGAATGAAAAGCAGACAGACGGGATTTCATAAAACAGAGAAAACCGGTTCTTAAAGCAGATCTGAGAAATTAATCTGCTGTAGCCTCTAAAGAGGGGCTCAAAATCAGCAGTGATGAAGCTGCCCCCATCAGCAGGCAGATTTGCATACAAAGAAAAGGCATTATTCCATCTTTCTGACAACCGGGTGACCATTGTTGTTGGTGGGTTTTTTCCCTCTCTCATCATAAAGTCTCCATTATAAAGTCTCCAAGAGCTGTAGAATGCAGCACTTCAGGGTAACTCACTGCTCATTGCTAGCAGTTCGATCCTGACCGGCTCAAGGTTGACTCAGCCTTCCATCCTTCCGAGGTGGGTAAAACAAGGACCCAGATTGTTGAGGACAAGAGGCTGACTCTGTAAACCACTTAGAGAGGACTGTAAAGCACTGTGAAACGGTATAAATGTCTAAGCGCTATGGCTATTGCTATTTCCATCACCTCTTCTACTTACCAATATATTGATACACAGTTCTACACAATATAAACATCTGCATTTTCAAACATTATTGTGAAGTTAACCCATGACCACATCGTGTTTATTGAATAAAACAAATATGTAAATAACCAAGAAGGTACTGTGAGCAGTGACTTTGGAGATTCTTAGTCATCCAGAACATGATTGTCCCAAAGGTGCTTTTTCAAGAAGCAACTGGACTTTCTTTGTTTTTCCTTAAGACATTTCACTTCTCATCCAAGAAGCTTCTTCAATTCACAGCTTTTGGGATGAGAATCAAAACCCCTTCAAGAAAAAACAAAGAAAGTCCAGTTGCCTCTTGAAAAAGCACCTTTGGGACTATTCCGAACAATTTAGTGATGCTGTATTGACCATATTCAAAACTGATTTGACTAGAGACTGAATTAACTTTATTGAATGGACTCTACTGAAAATAATATTTCTGTTGAATTAATGGGAATGCCAATTTTATAAAAATGGGATGTAAAGACGCTGGCTGAAGTCCTACTTAGCTTGGATGGGAAGAGAGGCAAAACAATGAATATTTTAGTTACTTATTTATTTAATCTATCATTAGGTTCCCAAACTGAGCCAAACCAAACCAAAACTAATTTCATTTTGATTTAAGGGTAAACTGCAGATTCAATTTACATTGAATCATTGCCTGGATTCATGCGAAACATTAAAATAAAAATAAACTACATCTCACTTTTGGAAGGTGTGCAGTTCCAGGTAAATTGTAATGTTGTTGTTGTTAGTTGCGAAGTCATGTTAGACCCATCGCGACCCCATGGACAACGTTCCTCCAGGTCTTCCTGTCCTCTACCATCTTCTGGAGTCCCTTTAAGCTCATGCCTACTGCTTCAGGGACTCCATCCAGCCACCTCCTTCTCTGTCGTCCCCTTCTTCTATTGCCCTCCATCTTTCCCAGCATTAGGCTCTTCTCCAGTGAGTCCTTCCTTCTCATTAGGTGGCCAAAGTACTTGAGTTTCAACTTCAGGATCTGGCCTTCTAAAGAGCAGTCGGGGTTGATCTCCTCTAGGACTGACCGGTTTGATCACCTTGCAGTCCAGGGGACTCGCAGGAGTCTTCTCCAGCACCATAATTCAAAGGCCTCGATGCTTTGGCGCTCAGCCTTTCTTATGGTCCAACTTTCACAGCCATACGTTGCAACTGGGAAAACCATGGCCTTGTCTATACGCACTTTTGTTGGCAGGGTGATGTCTTTGTTTTTAGTAAGCTGTCTAGATTTGCCATAGCTTTCCTCCCCAGGAGCAAGCGTCTTTTAATTTCTTGGCTGCAGTCCCCATCTGTGGTGATCTTGGAGCCCATTGTAATATATTGTACTATATAAGTTGTAGCTAATACAACCTTGCTAAATGTAATATGTACACTTAGATTCTCAGTCATTCAGGTCATGGTTGTCCCAAAGGTGCTTTTTCAAAATGCACCTGGAAAAAACAAAGTCCAGTTGGCCTTTGAAAAAGCACCTTTGGGACATCCCAAAGTTCCATAACAGGGCTGCAAAAATCAAGAGGGCCTCTAGATAGCAGTCAAAGGTCATTTGCAGCCCAGTTGTGGCAGTCTTTGCAAAGCCAGCCATTGTCAGCATTCTTACACACCTGTTCGTGCTGCTACTGGATTCATCTATTAAAGCAGAACCCAATGTAATGATCCAGATTCACAGAATACACCAAGGCCCAATTTAAAAAAAAAGAAAACTAATCAAGATTAACATGCTGTGTGAATGCAGCTCCTGCGTCTTTAACTGAGTTAGCATCATCTGTATTGAGCTAATGTGCAAATCATTTATTCTTCAGAGTGAACAAGAGTGAACAAGCAATTGCTGTGATGTATTCCCAACAGTTATTTTGAAAGAGCTTATTTCCATATTTCAATATAACAATCACATTGGGTTACAATTCAGCCCAAACACCATTAATACACGGCTTTCCTGCTAATGCAATCCTTAGAAGTTCACACGCATTTGATATTTACACCAATTATCAAATGCCAAAGTGGGCAAATCATAATTCATCACACAGTTTCTGCCGCTTGTGCTCCATAACACGACCGACAAAAGATTGACAAAGCTTTGCAATTCCCTATCTTCATCTGCTTCTCATTGGCAACATCAAGACCGGCTTTGAAAAAGAAAAAGAAAAAGGAAAGAAAAAAAAAGAACGAGGTGGGATGGTTGCAATGACATTTTGAAGGGGAAAATGCACAAAAGGAAGAGAGAGAAAAAAAAAGGTTGAGCACACTTTGAAAAGAGCGCTGCAGCAAGGAACCACCTGACCTTTCCATTTTCCCCCCCCAGATGCTGCCAATGTAATCAAAAAAAAAAAAAAAAACCACCTCCCAAAAGGAAGACTTTGTAAAATATGGAGACGGGCGCGAGAACAAAAGCTGGCTAGGCGCTTCAGAAAAGCCATTGATCAGTCCTGGTGACATTTTCATGATGACTTGCCCATGGAAAAACACATTCCAGGAGATAATTAGGTAAGGCTGTGCCATCCTGACCATTAATTTTTCTTTTCCCAAGTGTATTCCTCTGCAAAAAGAGAAAAGAAAAAAGAAAAAAAAATGATTTAGTAATGCTTGTTCTTTTCCCACTTGAAACACTCTAATGATCGTTCATTCATGAACACCCCCAACTTTTCTGGTTAGCTGGGCGTAGGTTGAACGTTGACATTATGCCAAGGATGGGGGTTTTTTTGGTTTTTTTTAGGAAAATCCCTCTCCTTCCATAAATACAACCCTGCCTTGCAGATCGTTATTTTATTTCTTGTATTTATTGTCCTACCAGGATCCATGGTAGGCCAGGATTTAGAATGCAGTATTGCAGGCAAATCCTGCCCACAGCCTGGAGTTCCATCCTGACAGGGCTCAAGGTTGACTTATCCTTCCATCCTTCCAATGTTGGTAAAATGAGGACCCAGATTATCGGGGGCAAGAGGCTGACTCTGTAAACTGCTTAGAGAGGGCTGCAAAGCACTGTGAAGCGGTAACAGAATAACAGAGTTGGAAGGGACCTTGGAGGTCTTCTAGTCCAACCCCCTGCCCAAGCAGGAGACCCTATCCAATTCCAGACAAGTGGCTGTCTGGTATATAAGTCCAAGTGCTATTTCTATTGCTGTTGTGTTTTATAAATAACTCAAGGTAGCAAACATGCCTAGTCTTCTAGTTTCTGCCCTGATGCCTTAACCCAGGGGTCTTCAAACTTGGCCCTTTTATGAGTTGTGGACTTCAACTCCCAGAATTCCTCAGCCAGGCATGCTGGCTGAGGAATTCTGGAAATTGAAGTCCACAAGTCATAAAAGGGTCAAGTTTGAAGACCCCTGCCTTAACCACTAACTTGTTGGTTTAATTATAGTCAGTTGAGGATACTCTAAACAGCCTTCTGCACTGGCTGTGTTGGTTGGAAACTATGGGAATTACAGTTCATCTCAAGGCTTAGGGACATACCTTCCCCCATATATTACAGGACAGTCTGTGCTTTTCTTGTAACCCTCTTACTGTTCCAGGGAACAGAACGTGAGAACCTGAATGGGGATTAGTTTTGGTGTTGTATTGTGTTGTTGTTTTTTTCTTAGCATAGTATGTAAATCATCTCAAGGTCATTTCCTCTGAAGACAGGAAATCTGCCTTCCATTCTTCACTTCCTACATTTTTCTCAGAAGTATATTCACCTTGCAGACTGAACCACCTACTAATTACGTTTTATCATAGCATATTCTTCCACCCTAGCTAATGTGATTTGTTTGTAATTTAGTGTATTGTTTGAGTAGAGAACCCTGGGCTAATTTGATAAAGAAGGCTTCCATTTGCTAACTATATACTATCACATTAATTACTTGGGAGGACTGAGTGGTACTTTGGTATAACAGTGTCGTGCTAAAAGTCTTCTGGGACAACAAGCTTTGGTTGCTTCAACTGAGTTCCTTCTTCTTACTGGAAAGGAATCATCTGTCCACATCTGGTAGGTTGTGATTAATAGTGAGTGTGTATCTTCCATTATTTCCCAATTTTTTCCTCTGATATATTTATGTTGCGCCAAAGGAGACCAAACCAAGGCAACATACTGTATCATACTTTGCCTGGTTCTGTTACCTCATATTTTGTTGGATGTGGTGGGATCTCTGTAGGCATGTTCAGCAAATCCACTCTGCCACAGTTCATACAAATTGCTTAAACAAATTATGGGAATAGAATAGAATAGAATAGAATAGAATAGAATAGAATAGAATAGAATAGAATAGAATAGAATAGAGCTGGAAGGGATCTTGGAGGTCTTCTAATCCAGCCCCCTGCTCAAACAGGAGAACCTATATCATCTCAGACAGGTGATTGTCCAGTCTCTTTTTGAAAATCTCCAGTGATGGAGTGCCCACGATTTCTGGGGGTAAGCTATTCCACTGGTTGATTGTCCTCACTGTCAGGAAGTTTCTCCTTAATTCCAGGTTGTTTCTCTCTTTGGTCAGTTTCCAACCATTGTTTCTCATCCTTCCCTCTGGTGCTTTGGGGAACAATGGAAATTGAATTGAAAATGGGTTGAGCTGAACTGAACTGAATGTTATTTGGCCAAGTGTGATTAGACATACAAGGAATTTGTCCACTGATTTTTCTCCACTATATCTGCTTCCAAGGGACATAGCAAAAGATTAAATGATGCTTTATCTCACCTTATCAATACCAATACTGTACTTGGTATACAGTAGCATCAGTATGCACAATGTATTTTGGGCAGACTCAGCTAAGTTTGTATACAGGCAGTCCTCATTTAGTGACCATTCAAAATTACAACAGCTTTGAAAAGAGTAACTGATGACATTTTTTCACAAATTATGACCATTGCGGCATCCCCAGGGTCATGTGATCAAAATTTAGAGACTTAGCAACTGACTCATATTTACGACGGTTGCAATGTCCCAGGGTCGTGAATCTTTTGAAACCTTCTGACAAGCAATGTCAATGGGAAAACCAGATTAACTTAACAACCCTATTACTAACTTAACAACTGCAGTGATTCACTTATGCACAACAAATGTAGCAAGAAAAGTCGTAAAATGGGGCAAGAATCAATTAACAAATTCCTCATTTAGCAACATAAATTGTGGGCTCAATTGTGCTCGTAAGTCGAAGTCTACCCTTATTTGGCTCCTAGGAATTTCTCTGGTCTGGATTTAAAAAACCAAACCAAACCATTATTGTCTTAACTACACTTGTCTAATAGTTAGTTAATAGTTAATCATGGTAGTGAAAGAGTTAGCATTGCATCTGTGGCAACATCCTATGTATAGCAGTTATAATTTGGGGTATCTTTGCATTTATGGCTTAGAATGCTGTGTAAACTAGACTGATTAGTTAATGATTTAACGACTGTGTGAATCCAAGCAGGGACTAAAATGTGCACAAGTGTATTGTGCAAATATTTCTGTTGTGAGCAGCAAACCCTTGATTTTACCAGACCTCAGTGAAATATACTTTGCATGTTGCAGACTAAATTTCCATTTGTGTCACTATCTCTCGGCTGAAGTGAATCTCCACAATTTACAGCCTTCCGTTTCAGTGGGCTTCCCTGAGCGATAGGTACCTTTTCATCCCAATAAATTTTTAAAGCAGATTTTCACAGTAAAATATTTAGTATCTGATATACCCCAAGACTCCAGTTGCAATCTGGAAGCCAGTATCAGTCTTAAGTATAAACTAATGCGATAAACATCAAAAAAAATTTCTAGTGGAAAAAAAACCAGCCAAAAACAAGCTGTGGGAATAGTCAACATCCTGGGAGTTTAAAGGAGGAGATGACTCTTTAGTATGTTTTCCCATAATAGAGTTTTGTGATGCAATAATTTTGAGAGACTGCCCATGACATACTCTTAAAATCAATGACTTGCTGGTCCCAACCAATTATGACTTTTTCAGTAAACCAGAGCAAGTTTGGTTTAGAGTTAAGGCACCAGGCTAGAAATTGTGAGACTCTGAATTGTAGTTCTGCCTCAGCCATGAAAGCCAGCTAGGTGACTTTGGGCCAATGACCAGGAGACCGTGAGTTTTAGTCCCACCTTAGACATGAAAGGTGGCTGGGTGACTTTGGACCAATCACCAGGAGACGGTGAGTTCTAGTCCCACCTTAGACATGAAAAGTGGCTGGGTGACTTTGGACCAATCACCAGGAGATGATGAGTTCTAGTCCCAACTTAGACCTGAAAGGTGGCTGGGTGACTTTGGGCCAATCACCAAGAGATGGTGAGTTCTAGTCCCACCTTAGACCTGAAAGGTGGCTGGGTGACTTTGGGCCAATCACGAAGAGATGGTGAGTTCTAGTCCCACCTTAGACCTGAAAGGTGGCTGGGTGACTTTGGGCCAATCACCAGGAGACGGTGAGTTCTAGTCCCATCTTAAGCATAAAAGTCAGCTGCTGATTTTGGGGCCAGTCATTCTCTTTCAGCCCAACTCACCTTACAGGATGTTTGTTGTGAGGAAAATAGAAGGAAGGTGTGTTGGATATGTTCACCATTTCGAGTTATTTATAAAAAACAATAAAGGTGGGATATAAATAAAGCAAATTAAGTTAGTATTTATTGAACAAAACCTTTTGCATGCTTAACTTAACTATTGGACAGCCAACAGTAAGGCTGTTACAATGCCTACCATATTAAATTGTAAAAAGACATGTCCCTGCCTCTGAAATTATTTTTCTACTTAATCTCTCCCTTATCAACTCTAAGTTACGGTATTTTCCCCATCTTCTGTTTCTCTCCCACATAATCATGTTCCTTCTAGCTTTTAAAGTTAAGTAGTATGAGGGCTGAACTCTAAAATGCATAATGTTCAATTATAGATTTTATAATTAATTTCAACACTGAACAGCTATGGGAAACTTAAACATCAAAGGACGGGAAAAGTTTTAACTACATAGGAATTGACTGGAAATAATGTCAATGCGGGCATTTTCTGAAACAAGAAATGATATAAGTCTTGTGTTCCCCAGAGAAGTTTTCTTTCTCTGCAATTTCGTTTTATAACTACTTTGGTTTCTTTTTTCTCGTTGTCCTAAAATTTTACTTTTGGTAGTGGTATATGTGGGGAAGTGTTTCAAAAAAAACCACTCACACATTGACAAAAGATTGCAATCAAGTACCTAAGTTCATATTGCAGTGGTGGCGAACCTATGGCACACGTGCCAGAGGCGGCACTCGGAGCCCTCTTTGTGGGCACACGTGCCGTTGCCCCAGCCTCACCTCCCCCCGTGACCCCCTCCTCACCAGCAGCCCCCCTGGAGGAGAGTCGCCCCCGAGCATGGCCCACGAGGAGCAGAGCAGCCAAGGACATGGCAGCCAGGCAGCGTAGACAAAACTCTGCCTCACACCCCATCATGCACAGTTGATGCTGCAGGGCACGGGCAGAGGGCGTGGCCACTATTGGTGCTGCTAGGCTGCCTGGGTGATCTGCGGCGGGCCCTGGAGGTGGTGAGTGGCCCTGTGGGCAGGCAGGGCGGGGGACAGGGTGGGGGTGGAGCAGGGCGGGGCCAGTTTTTGGGTACTCGGTCTCTAAAAGGTTCGCCATCACTATCATATTGGAATCAATCAAAATTAAATCCTTGCTCTTGGCTCTTTTCTGCAGTTGGAAATCCTGCTTCTTATAACACACAATCATCCACCCATATAACTGGTCAATGAGGTATCAGACTTATTCACTTTTTAACAGCTACTGCAACAATTTCCTTCTCTCCCTCATTCTTGTTTCAACATATATGAATCTCATCAATAGATTTCTATGAGGAGTATCTTGTTTCAGCTTAGTCACTGTGGCTTATAAAACATAGTTTACAATTCATCAAATTATACATACCCAGGCAATTATTTATTGAAAACAATAAATAATTGTTTTCAATAAATAATTGAAATTCAATAAATAATATCCGATAACGGATATTGTGCCATATCCGTTATCGGACATTGGCGATCATGTTGGCGATCCTGTTTTTATCAGCAGCTGCACGACAAAAGTGCTGCTGAGTTTTGTCCAAACCAGTCCCTTAGATTTTGAAGCCATGATGTTCTTCTTCTGCCTGGACCTCGTTTGCCTTCCATCTTTCCCTGGAGGATTAAATGGAGTATGCCGTATTTTTCTGGGTGTCGCATCCCATGTCCGAAATATTCTAATTTTCGTTTTTTAATTGTTTTGATGATTTCCCTTGGCTTTCCCAGGCGGCTTATCACCTCCTCATTTCTGATCTTGTCAACCCAGCTTATGCGTAACAGCCGCCTGTCAATCCACATTTCAAATGCTTCTAGTCTCTTCAGGTGGCCTTCTGTCAGAGACCAGCTCTCTACTCCATAGAGCAGGATAGAAAAACTTTAGCATCTGACAAGCCTTATTTTCAGTCTTAGGCTTATATTGAAAACAATATGGCTAAAAAAGGAAAAACCCATGAACATCCCGTTAAGCCAAGTTATTGCTTGCATACAATCAGTGAGATGTTGCAAGTCTTCGTTCTGAATGTAGTTCTGAATCTTTTATTTAAAAATAAGTTCTACTGGCTACAACAAACTGATTAGTACTTGAATGGAAGACTACCAGCACATCCCATGGTTGCAGATTAAACGGGAAAGTTGAAAAAAAAAACGTTCTAGAAGAAGATGGTAAGAAACGTTTCCATATTGCTTCTTGTAAAACTATATGGGCAAGCATTAAGCTCACCCCGAGGGAGTTCTTACTTCTTTAATTCTCATAGATCTCATACTCATGAGACCCTATAGTACTGCATTGTTAAGAACTTCCCCCATTTAGGTTTAAATGATGGCATAATACTGACTCTGTTGCGGTGCCTGCTCTATGAAATAGCCTTCCTCTAAGTTCCAGATGGCCCTGGCCTTCTTAGACTTCCGGATGGCTGTGAAGACCTGGCTATATTCTCTACGGTCCTTGGCTGGGATAAAAAATAAGCTAAGGCAGGTATGATTTGTGTGAATTAGTATATTCTACAATGCCTTAGTTGTTTCTTTTTTAAAATTTTTAGGTTGTTCGGGTGGGGATTGTGTAGTTCTTAGCTGCCCAGAGTTTGCATGTTTAGATGGGCAGTGATATCATTTTTAAAAAATAAATTAATTCATCATAACAGAATAATAGGGTTGGAAGGGACCTAGTAGATCTTCTAGTCCAATCCTCTACACAAGCAGGAGATCCTATAACATTCTGGACAAATGGCTGTCCAATTTCTTCTTCAAAACCTTCAGTTGTGTGACACCCACAACTTCTGGAAGCAAGTCATTCCACTGATTAATTGTTCTACTGTCAGGAAGTTTCTCCTTATTCTAGGTTGCTTCTCTCTTTGATTAGTTTCCATCCATTGCTTCTTGTCCTGCCTTCTGGTGCTTTGGAAAATGAATTGACCCCCTCTTCTTTGTGATCCCCTCAAATATTGGAGCACTGCTATCATGTCACCCCAGTTCTTCTTTTCACTAGACTAGACATACTCAATTCCTGCAATCATTCTTCCTAAGTTTTAGCTTCCAGTCTCCTAATCAATTGTGTTGTTCTTCTCTGCACTCTCTCCAGAGTCTCAACATTTTTTTTATATTGTGGTGACCAAAACTGGATGCAGTATTCCAGGTGTGGTCTTAATGAGGCATGATAAAGTGGTACTAACTCCTCTTGTGATTTTGATTCTATCTCTCTGTTAATATCTGCTGGAAGCTCAAAGATCTTGTCTCCCATTTTGATTGGTCTGGGACCTTAAATAAAATGAAAGAAGGAATACCTCTCATTGTAAGCTTGTAAAGCAGGGGTCTTCAAACTTGGCCCTTTTATGAATTGTGGACTTCAGCTCCCAGAATTCCTCACCCAGGCATGCTGGCTGAGGAATTCTGGAATCTGAAGACCACAAGTCATAAAACGGCCAAGTTTGAAGACCCCTGTTGTAAAGCCTGTTCTGTCTTTTTTTTACACCAGAGCAGGGTACCTTAAGGAACGTATGGAATTGAAGCGTGTGTGTATATACATACATACATACATACATACATACATACATACATACATACATACATACATACATACCTGGACCTAGACTGTCCCATTTGGAAATACCCTACTTCTTAATTAAAGCGTTCATCTTTCTTTCTCTTTGGCATGCTCTAAGCTATATAATCAGGGCTTTTTTTCTCATAGAATGCCCAGAACGGAGTTCCGGCACCTTGTTTGGATGGAACCTTATAGGGTAGGCAAGGCAGGTTGTATGATGTGTGTGAGTTCTGGCACCTTTTTTTTTTTTTTTAGAAAAAAAGCACTGTATATAATACAGACTCATATCTTGTGTGATGTGCATACTGGATGTGCATGTTCATTGACCTAACTTTTTTTTTAATAGCAAAAGATAGTTTCTCTCAGGGGAGATACTAACAGAAGGAAGGCTGAACGTGTTCTGATTTCTACCTTTCCATATGATTTTTAGTCAGCTTGGGAAAGAATATCAGCAGTTGATTTTTGTTTCTATCTTGCTGGTGTCTTTTCTCCCATTTCCGAGTCTTCTCATTAAGCCTTCATTGTTATCTGCAGTAATGAAAATGGGAATGAAATTTCCACAGACATAGCAATAATTTGCTAGGTAGTATTTTGCCCTCATACAATTCAGTGTCAGTGAATAAAACTTCACCTGACACCGTGATTGGATGCCATTGTTGTGCAAAACCAACACTGTTATTCTATCTTCTCTACACCCTATATAAAACAAATGTCTTTTACACTATAATGGGGAATCTTGTTTTTCAGCTAATGAAAGTGTTAACCATAAAACACATTTCAATCTTTAGACACACTTGTTACTGGCAGGTTGACAAACAAAATCAAGGTTTCTTTACAATAGAGGCGTTGAAAATGAGAAGATCTTTTAGAAAAGCAAAAGAATCTAGGAGTAAAAAGTGAATTATAAAGGGAAAGCTGCTGCATAACACTTAACAATATGTATCATAAACCAGGGAACTTATTGATAGATTTCTTTATATACGCAAATGTAGATTGCACCCCAGCAAAATGCACACTCTATTGATACAGAAACCCTTTGGGGTCATAGATGTTTCATCTGTTACTTTAGGGGAGGTTGCACCTCCCCTGAAGTAACAGGTTTGCAAGCTCAGAGTTCTGGTCCTCTAGGTCAGGGTAGGGGGACTATCAGCCCTTTATGATTTAGGGACTTCAACAATTTTTGAGCCATAAAGTAATTCTGGGAGTTGAAAAGGTTGTAAAGTCCACAATTGCTCACTCCTGCTCTAGGTTTTATTAGAGCAGCAAGCAAAGGCTATGGCAGCCTTGAGACAACTTTGACTAGTTTGACCTCGTGGCATTGAAGTTCGACATATTCTTGACATCCCAGTTAGATTACTGCTACTTTTTCTCCAAAAGGTTGCTCTTGAGGACAATTCAGGAGCTGCCATTGGTGAAGAAATGCAGCTTCCCATCTTCGGCCAGGTGTCCTTCAAATTAGCAAGAAAGCACTTATCTTCCAGGACTAGGTTGTTGTTTTCCCTGCTAGCTTCCAGGCTCAGTTCAAGTTACTAGTGGTTATCTATCAAGCAGTATGTGGATTGGGTTGTAGTTATATTCAAATTATATTCCCTCGGTAGAATCTGTCCCTCATATACAATCCAGTTGGGAGGGGAGGCTGGAAGTGTGCAGGGAAAGCTAGAGGTGGTGGACCTCATACTGGGAAGTAGCTGACCCTCCATCCTATTCTCTTTTTGTTTTCTTTGTTAGGTCTTTTGAAGAAGATCCTTAACAGAGGGTATACACAGATATAAATGTAGAGATTGTAGATTGAAGTGTTGTTTTAATGTTTTCAGCTTTTGAAAGAAATTTAGAATAGTATATAAATTACAATAATAAATAACATAAGAAACAACCAGCAGTAGGGCAGTTAGACTGGACCTAAGTTCGTGATGGAAGAGAGGATCTGCACTCCCTCTTTTCCAAGTTAAAGCTCCTAATCTTTAAAAACAAAGAGGAAAAAAAATCTAATGTAATAATGTAATAATTTGGGGGTGTTTGTCATCCTATACACTGATCCAGTTGTGCAATTTTGTGGGGTAAGAAAGGAGGAGCTGTTCTGAGTGGTGGAAGAGCTTTTTAACAATGGAAAAAAGGGGGGAATGTAGGACATCCATCTCTCTGAATTTTGTGAATTATTCAGAAAACAGTGTACT